>NW_027464747.1:0-115000 GCF_043290135.1 Rhipicephalus microplus | reverse complement strand
CGCCTGATCAGCCGTCTTTGGTCAAAGGGAAAAGTTCTAAGACGCATTATGAAGATCACAGAAGGTCGTCTCAGCTAAGAAGCTGTTTTTTAATCTTGTCGTGGTTGCCTAACCAAAGAGCGACCCGTGAAAAACACACACCAATGACACCTGACATGATTATGCTTCTATGCTGACAGGATATTAGGATGTCATCACTATTGGCAATGGCACGATTATCTGCCATGAGACAGAGACCAGGAACCAGAACATTATCAATCCTCTCGTTTTGACCATACATTTAAAGTACGGACATGCAACCCCAGAACTGATCTGTTTAATTATTCTGTTTTTCCACAAGCCATTGTCGAATGGATTATGTTACCAGCCGATTTAGTTGGCCGCAAGACTGCGGATTCATCCTATGAAGCACTATGCCCCCCGCAGTAATACCTAAGATGTCACTGCGGGCAATGCCCCAAATAAAAAATATAAAAACAGTATAACAGTATAAAGCACTGTTTCATGTCCTGCTTCGGCAGATGTATTCTTCGCTTCGATGGGTTTAGCCATCTCGTCGAACGCCCTTATGTTGCATTCTGGGATCTGTTTGAGAGCAACGATGATATTATCCTGCATTGCAGTAGTATTTTAAACAAAATATTACTTCAGAAGATGCAACATGGGGAATATTTCTTCAGCGGAAACAGATATTTGCTTTATTGCAAAGTGACTTTAGGTTTCACTGTATGCACATGTAGCTAAGCATTCTTACGTACTGGGTAGTGCGATGAATCTTTGAGTATTACCTTGTTCTTTGGAGGAAAATGTTTATAATTTTGATATTTCATAACTTTAGCAACGTTCACTTCCTATCAAGGAGAGGAAAAGGGTGGGTCAATATCCATGGAAGCGTCATATTGGGCATGGTTGTCTGCGTTCTTCAAGTGCCTTTGTCTAGGTTCGCGCAACGTCTGGAAGCCTCTTAACCAGCAACAACTTCGACCAGAGACTCCTCTTCAAGTGCGACGAACTTCAGAACCCTCGAGGACGTAGCAATGCAATGAGTGTGGAGCTCGTACTCAAAAACTAAACAAAAATAAACGTGAAGTTGTGGAATTTAGGATTCGAGATTGCAAAGTACCATTACACGGTATACCTAGTATTTGTTTTTGTTTTGTTTTTTTACAAATAGCGGCTACTCATCGACAGAACGTTGTACGATATTCCACAGATACTGCGCCTATCATACGTTCAAATTTGTTTCCATAGTAATGTTGAACAAAGCATTTTGCTCTCTATACGATCCGAAAAGTGCTCAACTGCAAGCTATGAGAACATACAAAGCAAAGTATGGTATACTAAATGCTCGAGCAGACCTTGCGACATCAAAGAGCACTCTGAAATCATTTTCCCTCTCGGGTCGAGTTGTGCCTGTATAAAATGACGTTCTGTATGAAACACCAAAAATGCAAGGTAAACATTAGTTATCAATGAAGAAATTCTGAGCATTCCTTCGTCAACGTATAAACTTCGAGAAGCCTTGATCACTATGCCATTCAGCCATGCTTGCTTGAGATTTGTTTGGACCAAATGGACTCGAAGCTTTTTTTTTTGTAAGTCATACTCTGGGACCTTGAACATGTGCTTTGTGGGTGCTGAAGGCAACTAAAGCGCTAATGAAATACCTGAAATCAACACATCTCGGCAACTACCCCTAGACTTTATATGTGCTGCCCCAAGTGTGCTTGCTATCCTGATCATTCCTCTCTCCGTCTCTTTTCGCGCCTCTATCTATTCTCCCAGTGCAAGTAGCATACCGAACATACGTCTGGCTAACCTCCCTGCCTTTCCTTGGTTTTCCATACCTCTCTCTCAAGCAGTCGTTAAGTGGTTAGCCTACTATCTTATACTGCCCTTCAAACATTTCTCTCATCTGGTTTTTCTATATTTTTCTTTCATTTTTTCTGCATCAGAATATCTTGTCTCGTCAGTCAATTTTGGTAGCTTTGGGTCTGTGGTAGATGGTATATATACTAATTCTAAAGCAACGGCTGCTGTCAGCTATTTCAACCACTCGGAAGAGCAGAGCCATTTAAATCCTAGTAAACAAAAAACAGCACACCAATTAAGCTCCTATTTTTCATGTGCTCGTTATTCCTAGAGCCACTTTCTGGGTGCCAAGTGCAGCGGAGTCAAGTGTATATATCCTCTGATTACCTTCGCTCCCGTACTTTGCCTTTTTTTTTCGCTCGCTCTCTTTTATTAGGAACTTTAATTGAAGAAAGATGATCACTTGAAAAAATAAGCCATCTACAGCTGACTTAACAAGAGTACCAGGTTACATGTTTGGCCATGTCTCGAATCAATGTGATAAAATAATGCCGCCTCATCGCCGACCAGAAAAACTTCTCGAGTCTCACAGCCACGGGACCAGCAACATGAAAAGTGTTTCACGAAGTGAAACTTGATCAGACGTTATCCTGTAACCAATCAGACTACCATTTTCTAATGACAACTGAATAGATGCGGCAGGACTATAAAGGTCACCTGCGTTGATGTAGCTGACCTTATACGAAATATTACAAGGGATGAAGTCACTTTGGTTGCTCAATTTTGTTATAAAATACCTCATTAATTACCAACGTCGTTAATATGGTGATGTTTCACGAACTCAATAACTCCAATAAGGAAGTCCCAGAGATTCTGAAATAAATCTTTCTCTCTATCTCTCTTTGGCTCTTAATGGCATGGTGTGTGGCGCTTGTTATCGGCATTTTGTCAAAGGCTTAAATTTCATTTCTGGTTGCATGTGAGCTTATTTGTGGTCGACGTTTTCATCATTTGGTCATTCATAGTTTGAATCACTGCGAGCAATTATAAACCGATATGTCATCACCTTTAATTGTAGCAGCCACAATAACGGTAGTATCAGCAACACCAGCGGCATCAATTCTTATTATCGCCTTTTTTACGTGGACTGTCTTTCCATATATTGCAAACTCCTCCCTTTTTTTTCACAGGCAAATCAATATTTAACAAGCACAGTCGAAACGTAGGCAACAAAGCGGCAAGTCGCAAGCCTACGTGCAAGTTTAAAGTAAGGCTTCTTCAGGGTAATCTATTTTCCTCATGAGCTAATAGTGTAGCAGGCCAGTATAACACCTTTATTATATACATTAAAGCCAACTGTATACTGTTCTTGGCTTATGGAGTGAAGATGTGTCTTCGTTATTTACGCCGGATGTGCAGGAGACTAAATTGACGAAGCAGAAGAACTGTACTCATTTTATTCTCTCTAGAAACTACTAACACCGCCATAGAAACAAGTCGAAGCCTCGGTGCCCTTTAGTAAACAAAGTACATGAATCAATAACAAGCGAAACATCTTACTCATCAAATTTCTCTAGCCAGAACAGTTTATTCTACTCCGAGGCGATTCTTGTAGCATATACTTGTTCTAGAGGGAGTGCTCATAAGCTTAAAAAAAGTCAAGAAAATATCGACTTTGAGTTGCGGTGCAATGCTCATATATATTCGTGGGTGTTTAAGTGGGGGTCAGCCAACTAAAGGTATGAGCGGAGACACTTCGACCAACTATTCATTCTTGTGTGCACTGTCACCGCTTTGAAACAGCTGGCTACGTACAATAACTCTGTATTAGGGTTAACGAAAGACAGCGAACAGATCGGGACGCCCGTTTTTAGTTAAGCGCAACGATATCAAGGCAAAAAACTATGATGCCAAGGAAAACATAGCGGGCACTATTTGAAGCTTTTCCTTGAAGAGTAAGTTGGCAAGAAAAAGTTCAGGTCAACAAAAAAAAAAACGGAACGCTTCTGAGAGTGGAACCCAAAGCCTTCGAAGTTGAAATTTGATTATAAGACAAGTGCAAATCTGATAATTGAATTTCAACTGCAAACTTAATGTGTTCCGTTGAGGGTACATATCTTTAATACCTTTCACGTGAAAGGGGTAAAAAATGTGTGCACAGAGGTACTATTTTTGCTATTTATTTTGCTGTTTTTGCACAGAAGTACTCAAGGAGCAAACTATTATCGTCCTTCACATCAAGCACCAATAGGAACAGGGCCGTCTTCCAGTAAGCCGTGTCTCGAGGCCTCTTTCGAGTGACTCTGGGCGGACAAACAGCAACAATGGCATGTTGAGCTGCTACTGCGTAATCTGGTGTTTTGCTTTTTCATGAAAAAAGAAACTGTCCAATGCGCTGTACACGCGGTAGCGTTGTTTTTCCATGGTGTTCTATATTCTGTCCCACAGAGCAGGAAGGGCGTAGAGAAACGTTAAGGTGAGGGGACAGAAAAGACACTTCGAACAAAACACAAGACAGGAACCTTATATATAGTCTCGACATGCATGTTTGTTTTTTCTACCCAGGGATACCTTTAGTAATGTTCTGCAGATGCCCCGGCCGCAAACTCTAAGCGGAAAAAGATGGTGACAAGACGGTGACAAGACAAACTATCACAAAATGGAAATGTTCATTAAACAGGGAAAAGGGGGAGAAAATAAACCCTATAGAGCTGTGAATACACGAGGGGCGTTTTCAAAAGCGAATTTCTCGATTTACAGCTCTAAAGTGGCTCAATATCTATGAATAGGTGCGACTTTAGAATGGTGATATAAAATGCGATAAACGAGCGTGTTTCAGTAGGACCTCACGTTTAGTGAGTCGAACTCAGAACGTCGTGCTCGAAGCCATACTTGTGGAACCGTGATAGTTGTTTGTCCTACGTCCCACGCAAGCTCAAGCAGAATGTTCGCGTGGAGCTTTGCGTTGGCGTGCTTATTACTTTGTAATCTGGGCAATCACCTACAAAAATAAAATTGCGCCTTCCTTTTATTTCATTCTTGTGCTCAAGGGAGAAAAACAAAAGAGAATACCCCTTCTACTAATTATTTAGGCAACGGTATGTGTGCATATTTTGAAAGTCTACTACGATGTAAGAAATAATTTTAAACATTTTAGCCCCTATCAAGAATTTCGTCATTAAATTTTTAATAAGATGAACTTAGGCTCCATCCCTTGAAGCGTTGCGTCGCTGCAGATCTTATAGATGCTTACACGCTCCACTCACGACGTAATGAGCTTGGTGTGCTTAGTGTAACCAGAGTCCTGATGTAACTATTAATAAAACAACTGTCACTGTAGGATGATGATGCCGGTTCATCGGGCATGTTGGTACTGTACTAAAGACACACATCTCAACTGATTAAGCGCGTTGTTGCGCTGTTTCGCCCAACCCACGGACAGCCACATACGAACAAATCAGGATTTCCCGATTTTACAAACCGTGGTCAAAGAATTCATCCACCACTTGGTTTTACCACCAGCTCCGCCACGACTTCGAGCTCAGTGAAATTCCATACGTTGCGTCAGACATGCGGATGTGGTCAAATTGTTCAACACAGTAGCTACAGCACGGCCTACAGCACATACTAAAGAATATGAATTCGTGTACGCGCTTTTAGCCTGCTTATATACTTAGGATGTACGAAAAAAATTAGGAGTTTACTATTTTTTGCTACTTCAAGAAGCTCTTTTTGATTAAAGTATGTTCTTGTGCAAATAATCTAAAAACATCCTTACTTTTGTTAAAGAAAATAACTATCTTTATGTAATCAGAGTTGGTTTAGTGCACAAATGTAAATAAAATTGAAACACGTAACCTATTTAATAAAACTTCGCTTTATTTCAGCAATGATCAAACGGAGATAAATTATTGGTCCTTATGTAAATCTAAACTTAGGTTAATTTAAACCATTGCGTGAATGTAGTAAACATTAGCGACAAGCATGCTCACTGCACCCAAGTGCTCACAATATTTCTTCGCTTCTTTCTCTTCTTGATGATGCGAATAACTATTTGTTCATCATAAGCACGATTTGTTTTCTTCACGAGTAGATACTTGTTCAGAAATTTGGTGGAAAATGCCTCGGTCAATTACATTAACAATAATGCCCCCATGCCTTGATAAACGAAGTGAGCGATGATTTCAGAGTGACAGCAGCGCATGTCGTATACTGCAATTAGGCGCCTTATCAGATACGAAGCAGATAAAGACTAATGGCGCCAAGCCTCATTGCTTTCTGCAAGTGTAATATTACAATTCTAATAAAGATCCCGGCGCGGTGGCGCCATTTTTTCTTGTAATCATTGCTACCACTTGGCGCTAGTTGTGGTTCGCGTCTATTGCTTCTTTTCTTTTGAGCGGATAGAAATATTTGTCCCGAGCAGTCAAGTATTTCGTACTTCACGCATTAGGTATAAAAGTAGACTTGATTGGCGTAATCCTCAAGAAAACGCGAATTTCCGTTTGGCAGGCGTCTCATAAGAGAGTAAATTTAAAAAAGGGAGTAAATAGAAAAAAAATAACGACTGAATACTGACCATCTTGTATTGACGTTCAACCTTGTTTCGGACACCCAAATATTCCACCACATTCTCGATCACACTTCCAGCTGCCTTCGAAGGGAAAACAGGTCATGAGAATAAACGTTACTCTATTATGCTTTCCAAAAAATGTCTCATGCGTATTACTTTTAAGATTTATATGATCTGAAAGATGAAGATTATCTGCATTTTCACTGTACATACTTTCAAAATAATAAGTTTCACAAAATTTAAAGAAGCCTGTTCATATCAAGATTCGGTTCGAGTATTCTTTCACTACAACAGGTTGTTCATGTCCACATATAACGTTAAAGGGGCGTGTCTTCAAAATTGCTCTCAATGTTAATGATACCACCTGCTAGCTTTCTTTGTATTGTTTTTGTTCTTGACGAGGTGTAGTTCTTGGAAATCAGTCGCTCAATGCCGAAAGCTTAATCTTGAAAAAAGATCGCCTGCGATCGTGAGTGACCTGAATAACTCCGCAGCTTTTCCTTGTTGGTAATGGCGATTGTCCTGATCACAACAGTTTAGTCAGAAGCAGCCACTGAATGGCCTCACTCATTAGCGCCACCAAGTGACTCTCCACGCCATCATTACCAGAGTCGGCAAGCGATGATTCGAACGCGATCTATGGCTATCTGGCTCTCCTCAGATGGCGGGCCTACGTTGATTTCATGTCTCACTCAACGTAGCTGGTCATCATTTCACAATCACCCTGGGAGTCAAATGGGTTAACGTCTAGGAATGATGCTCACGACACAAAATGAATCATACGACCTCACTCACTAGGTTGTCTACGAGGGACTATTGGTCAGCTGCCAGCTCGTAATAAGTTCACTTGCTACGTGACGACATACAGGCTCATAAAAAGTGTGCCATGCTCGCCGCAATCGCTATAGTGGCGCTAACTGACTCTTCCACGTTTAAATTCACATATATACCCAATAAACTGGGTGGGGGGATAGCCGCCGTGTTAGCCCAGTGGTGGAGCACCGAACGTGTTATTCGAAGGTCGCAGGTTTGGTTTCTGCCGAAGGCGAGTTATCTTTTCACCCACTTTTCTTTCTTCACATTTACATTACGGTCCGGTCTAATAACTTCCCCTTTACTTTCCTTGGCATTATTGTCGGCTAGATCTCATTAATGTTGTGTCAAGACACGGAAAAACGAGCCCTTAAGTATACACTTCCTTCCGTTATTTATTAACGAGGGTTTGGTACTAGCAAAAAACTGAAAAGAAAGGATTATGACCTGTTTCTGACAAACTGCGGGCTAAACGGTTATAAAAATTAGTAATTAGTCGTTGAACTTCCGTTGGTCATGTATTAATCAACCGATGTTTGACAACTTAGCAAGATGGATGGGCATTTTACTATTCAAGATCTTTAATGTGTGGCCTAAAATTGGACAGACAAAAAAAAAACTCGCGTGAACAATAAATCTATTTTGTAGGTGTTTTCAAAGAGAAAATATGGAGGCCACTTCGACCATCGGGTGTGCTGATAGCACATGTTAGGTGACATTAAACATTGTTTCAAAAATTTGTACACGTGGCGAAACTTTTGAAGAGTATTGTGTATAAAGGAAGTAGTGCCCTGGCGTATACGTAACGTAACGTTGACGTAACGTTAACGTTACGTTAACGTAACGGTACACTGAAGTGTACCGTTACGTCTCCGTTAGAGTCCGTACGAGCTCAAACAACTGTCGCAGAGCTCTGTCTTGCACCTCGGACGTCTCGTTTTACATAAATCTATAAGTAAGATGTAAAACGTACAGAGAAAGTACAAGACGTAAAACAGATGATAAAGTTGGAAATGCTGCAACAAAGAAAAAGAGAGCTACAAATGTTAAGTTACCTTCACTTGGTCGAAGCTGGTGGCGCTTGAAGAGCCAATGTCACGCCAGTAGTTTGAGTAAGCCAGTCAATAAGCCTGTTAGTTATCAGTAATATCACCATACTTATCGATTCCAGTGCGCAAAAGCAAAGCGGTCCAGCGCTGACGTTTACCGTGGTGTTCTAGTCAACTTAGCCTACCTTTAAATTTGTAATCATATCAACGACTTCACATAGAAGTACTGTTTAAGTACCTGCTTCTCTGCCTAACCTTTTACTTTGCGTTATATTGGTCAGCAGGTGATTATTATGAACTATCTGTGCCCGACTTTGGTTTTTCATCTATTTATTTCCCTGTCACAGGAAGAGCAGGAGTTTGTCTTCGCGCTAAGTTATGCCAGACTTGTGTATCTCGGTTAACTGTGTCTATATGTGCATGGCAGATTGCCAGACTGTTCTTACGTTTTTTATTTTTTAACAAGAAATATTTTATGCTGGGACCTATTCCGGCTCCATGACGTATTTATGTTACGGTATGACGTTCTAAATTTTTACCAACAGATTGCAAAGAAACAGACGAGATGTAAAAGTTCCACAGTGACGCGTTAAACCAGCGACCTCGCGCTTCTCAAAGAGCAACGCTAACCACTATGCCACACAACGACTTTCTCCGACATGTTAACGGCTAGCCATTTATACAAACCATGTACTACTGGTAGTCCTCAGATCTTGGCCACTTCAGCGCGTTTTCGTCAAGAGTAGCCAGATGGCAGGACGGGCACGCGTTGGGCGCACACGCTCTAAAGGTCGTCGTTCCGCAACACCCCGCACGTAACCGTGCGCGCGTGCCTCCACATGGCGTGGGCAAAGTGCGCATAGATGTTATCGATCGCGGTGGCTCACTCGGCACGCGTAGGCTTATCTCAGGAACCGGGCGCTTTGTGCCTTTCGTGCTTCCACCACAAGTTTGCTTTGAAGTTACTGTAGTTAGAGAGCGCGAACATCATTTAGCTCACTGCCGCGTTTACGAAAAGAATTTCCTGTACCAAATCCAATGTCGATGAACCATGGAACTGGCAGGCTGTCGTCACTTGCATCGGTTTTACTGGCTAGTGTCGGTGCGAACGCGTTCTTGAAGGTGTCGAGCAACTACGCATTCGATTCCCGGCCCAGTGCCGTGGTAGCGCTGTACACGTTTGACACGTTTGGTGACTCTGGTTCGACGAAAGGACGGTGTCTAGAGCTCTTCAGGACTTCTATAGTGTCCATTACGATAAACCTAACCTACCAGTGCGCTGAAAAAAATACAGAAAAATCAGTATTCTTTGAGTACTGATGACATGTGCGTGCCGTTTGTATTCCAACGTTGGCACTATTCTTCATATAAGAAAGCCATTAGCGACAACGCACTAATGCAAAAAGCAAATATCGTTGACTCCATGTGAGAACACTACACTGTCATGTCTTGAAACAACTATATGTTTCGTTTTCTTTGCTGTTGAAAAGGATAATTACCTTTAGTATATATGAGCTAAGGTAATATGCCGGAAACCACTGCTTTAATACTCACAACAGGCCGCCTTCAGAGTTGAGAGACAGCCGAACTGCTGAATTTCTTTTTGGATGAACTCAAAATGCGCCTGCGCCGTATTTCTTTCCCTGCCACAAAATTTGCACGTTCCTGACTGTGGGGGTCAGTAATCGCATTTTCAGTCGTCTCCCTGTTCGTTCTGTTTGTAATTTACCCGTTTTTAAAAGCTGCTGCGTGGGCCACAATAAGGTTTGGCACATGCAAGGTCAACAGAACAACATCACGTGTCCACTCGTGTTCCTTCCACTCGTGTTCTTTTATACCCCTGTCACACGGGCACTTAAAAATCTTTTAAGTAAGCGGTCTTTTTCCAAAAAGGAGTTCCTGACAGCAGACACATGGCACAAAACGAACTCCTTTTCAGAAGCGGTCTTTTTCGTAAACGGAGTTCATCTATCTCTTTTACGGCTCCGAATGAGTAGCCTCGAAACCAGTGGGCGCCAGCAATTTTCGAGTGGTGGGAAAAAAGAGCGAGTGCTTATTTTCCTGTCACCAAAACTCTTTGTAAAAACAAATTTCATATCCTGCAGAAGGTGTAATGAACTCTTTTAATGGTTATTTCCTTTTCTACTCTCGTAAGCAGCTACAACGCTTCGGAAATATCACGTGGTGACACTCGGTTTCGCGCCGCGTCATTTTGCACAAGCGAGGAAAGCGTGGCAGTCGTGTGTTTGCCCGTCATTCAATTGGTTCAAGTCCGAGCGTCTATGGCCAACTCCGCAGATCAAGCAGCCGGCGCCCCACGGAAAAGGCAGCGTCTGCAATGGTCGGAAGCAGACACGTGGAGCGTAATCAGACTCTGGGAGGTACAGTTCCCTCGAACCACCTCTCGTTTCGTCTGAAGGCCCAGATCGATCGATCGCAGGCCTTCTCCGGCAGCTCCAGAACGCACAGCAAGAAATTGCTGAACAGCAATTGCTGCTTGATCCTCTCCTTGGCGGCTTTTGCAGCGTCTGCCTCGCTTTCCAGAGCGAGAAGGCAGGCCGTGAGGCTTGCGATCCTCGCTTTTTCTTCCGTGCGATCGCCCATAACGTGTCGAGAGCAGTCGAGAGCAGCGAAAAACAAATACGGTAAATAAAAGCCCAGTGGTGCCAGACGGACTTGTGCACATCGCTAGTTATGGGAATGCTTCCTTAACTAGTGCAACAAACTTTCACATTGGTGTTTCTTCATCTCTTATTCTTAAATTTATTTGAAGAAACGAGCAGTGCAACAAGTCTTCAATTTGTACATCGTGATACATCGTTTAATTTTCATTGCTTCTCTTTTAACTGCTAGCGCCACGCTTTCGCTAGCGTCTTCAAACGAAAACACTAAAAGTAGATTGTTGCTGCCGTGTGTCGGCGCCGCAACACCTCTTTGTTAAAAGTCTTTCAACTTCGTAAAAGACCTCTTAGTTAAAAGACTTTTGGCGCGCCCGTGTGACACAGGTATTATTTTCTATGCATACACATCACATTAGGCAGAAATACCGATAGAACAAAAAAGGTAAACACTCACAGGTTTTTCCCGCAAAGGATGGCACAACCGTTCTGACAATATTCGGTTTTACGTATTCAGTGTGTGTCCGCCGTGGTGGCGTAACAGTTATGATGCTCCAGTGCCGATCCGGAGGTCACGAATTCGATCCCAGCCGCGGCAGCACATTTCAATAAATTCAAAATAATAGAGGCCTGTGTTCTGTGCGAAGTCAGTGCACGTTAAAGAACACCATGGGTTTAAAATTTCTGCTGTCCCCCATTACGACGTCTCTCATTATCGTATCGTTGTTTTGGGATGATAAACCCCAGATTTTATAATATGGGTTCAGTGTGCAGCCTACAGGTCACTTCACCTTAACACAAGCGATACGGGAACGACGAATCCGAAAAAAAAAAAACGAGCAGTAGTTTATTACTGATCTGTGCATAAATGCATAACGCTATAATGCCAAACAATATTGATACACAACATAGAGAATGAGAAATAATCAGACAGATGATAAAGACGATGAATTCAATCGCTTTCGTGTTGTTCTGCCATCTTGGCTGCAGCTGCCTGTGCTTCTCCCTGTATATTTTGTAAATGTATTGAAATAACAAAATCGACCGTTGTTGTGGTAGTTCCTGATTGACTCAAGAGCTGCCCTACAATCTGTGCTCTCAGCACTGCGTTGCGGGCCGTACGAAGAGCTTGTTTTCGAAATTCGATATCTTCTCCACACTTCAAATGAGAAAGGGCACCATGTGACGTTTCAGTGCTGCCAAGTCACTGTGGTGTCATAGGGAACGAACATGCCGATACTGCCGCACGAGCAGCTCTTGAAGGTACACGAGAAGAAGCCATACCACTTTCGCGTACCGATGCTGCCAGTAATCTTCGACGACTTGCGCGTGAAGTCACGTTTTTACTATGGTGCCTAACAAGCAACCAGACCACCCAGACGAATCGTCAACACCACCTGTCCTCTTTGATGGCTCTCCGCATGTCCACTGGGCTCAACCGAAGAGAAGCCACCCTTCTTCATCGCTTATGGCTAGGGGTGGCATTTACAAAAACTTATTCATTTGTCGTAGGAATGGCCGACAACGCTCTCTGCGATGCCTGTCGTTGCGAAGAGACGCTGCACCACATCCTGTGCGACTGTCTCTTGTATGACATCCAGAGACAGTCAATGGCGTCCGTTCTTGCGCGCATCGACAACAGCCAAATGTCTGTGGACACTATTCTTTCAAGTGCCCGAGAGAAGGCATTGCAACAGAAGGCGACAAAAGCTCTGTTGAAATTCCGACGCGACACGTACTTGAACAAGCGGCTGTAACAGCAATGTCACACCGCGAAATACAAGACTGGACTATGACTGAGTGTGCGCGAGTGTGCTGCCGAATATGCTGTGTTTATCTCTTCCCTCTCTCCTCTCTATCTTTCATCTCCCCTACCCCCCTCCCATGCGCACGTTAGCAAACCGGCTGCCTATAGGCTGGTTTACCCCCCTGCCGTTCTTTTCCTCCTATTTGCTTTCCTTCTTATTGAAATAGCAAAGTTGAGCCGACGCTTTATTCCAGGAATAGCAAGATGGCGCCGATGATAAAGACGAACAACAGAAAGGCGGATGATGGTTATTTACAAATTAGGAAGTCCAGTGAACGCTTACAATATTTCTTTCATTCATATTCTCCCCCCCCCCCGTTACACTTGGAAGAAGTGCTGGGTACTTTACTTAAAGCTAACGAATGATAAGAATAATCAAGCAATGAAAACACTCTTTTCTCATGCAGTGTATGCCTCATCACACATGGGCGCCTGAACCAAAACAAGCCCACACGTCTAAAAAGTGGTGAGAGCTTTAGGATATTTCTCGCTCCAGAAGGCAAGCATTATGGCCTCGCTGAAAGCAACTAAATACACATTCGATGGGCTAACACTACCTTGCAACCCGTTACCCTTAGCATGCATACAAATTTCCACCTCTCCACCTAGTCTTTTTTTCTATCGTTTACGGTTCTTCAGTCATCCTATTATATGGCCAGACATCGTTTGAAAGGGAAGGACACAATGAAGCGTGGGCAATTCCGTAAAACTATCGTTGTTCAGAACACTTTCCATTCCCGAAGAGATGATCCGACCGATCAGGTTTACGCTGCAGGTCGGGAAACCGCATGCAGCCCCAGTGCTCGGACAAGCAGAATTTCCATTACGAAAAAGCGATTGCGAAAGCCCCAATACAACACACTCGCCTTTCTCTCCCAACTTTATACGCTGAATTGGGGATGTATCCTAAAGGAAAAAAAACAAAAGATGGAAAGCTAGAGAAAACGTTAACATGGACAAGGAAACGTGAGTTCATTCGAAAGAAGACGTTTTACCGAACCTCTTCGCGTTACATCGGTTCCCACTGCAGGTACGCCTATATATGACTTGCTCTATGCGAGGCGAAAGCATTTGTTTGGCTTATCGAAACAATTTTGATGCCCGATTCAAGAAAATGGTGATGAGTAAAAGGGGCTTGTTTCTGAATTTATAAAGAAGGCTTTTGAAGCTCTGCATGCCTAAACAAACAAATAAGTAAAAAGGAAAAATGTATGAGGGCAAAAGAAGGGGGTAGGAAAAATGTCGAGGAAAAATCTCTCGGCCAGAAAGAAGACGACCGAATGTTATGAGTGATTATATTGGAGAAAAAACTGATGACGTACGCCACCTTCACTTCCTGCATTGCGGTGCTCTTCATGCTGGTGGGTCGCATGCCTGTGCGCTCTTTGCTTCAGGCGTGAAAGACGCTGTTCCTGAGGAAGCGTACGTCCTCGCGCTGCTCTAGTGGCTAATGTACTCGGCTACTGACCCGCAAGTAACCGGATTGAATCCCGGTTGCGGTGGCTGCATTTTCGGTGGAGGCGAAAATTCTGTAGGCCCGTGTGCTCAGATTTCGGTTCAAGTTAACAAACCCTAGGTGGCCAAAAATTCTGGAGCCCTCCACTACGGCGTCTCTCATAATATTATGGTTGTTTTGGGACGTTAAGCCCGACATATCAATTAATCATATGTCTACTTGGGACAGGTAGTAACCATGAAGCCGAACCATAAGAGTGAAGTAACTAGAAGAATAAGAATGGACTGGATCACATTCGGCAAGCATTCTCAAATCATGAATGGTGATCTACCAGTAACCCTCAAGAGAACGTATAAAAAAGCTGCATCTTCCCGGTACTTGACTAGAGAGCATAAACCTGGAGGCGTACAAACAGGGTACACCTTAAACAGGGGACGACGCAGCAAGTGATGGAAAGTAAAGTCATAGGGGTAACCTTTAGAGACAAGAAGAGAGCAGAATGGGTCAGGGAACAAACAAGGGTGAAGGATATCATCGGTGAAATCAAGAAGAAGAAATGGACATTGGCCGGGAAAGTTGCACGTAGGCAGGATACCCACTGGCAATTAAGGGTAACTGACTAGAATCTCAGAGAAGGCGAACACACGAAGTGGAGGCAGAAAGTTCGGTGGGCCGATGACATTAAAAGTTCGCCTGTAGAACATGGTAGCAGAAAGCACAACTTGGTGGGTAGAGTATGGAAGAGTTCTTTGCTCTGCAGTCGGCGTAGGCAGACTAATGGTGATGATGATCAATAATCAATCCCCAGGAAGCTTTTCAACGTTGTGCGAGAATACCTTTGTCCTTGAAGAAGGTTAGCAAATTTTGACGAGTCGCATACTGCGCCAAGTCAAGCGCGAAGTATGCCGCCTAAGCTGGCTTTTCCACTTTTAGTCTTCACTACACGTAGGCGATCGAAGCTGATTGCGTGATTTCGCTTTCTTTGCGGTCATTTTAGATATGTCCTGCTTGCAATCTTCGTTACTTTACACTAGTTTTTACACAACAGCTAAAAATACACCTTACAGAGTATGCTGCTGCTTATACCGCACTTGCCTGAGTAGAAGAATCGCAAGCAGAGATTGTTCTTTATGGCAGTAACATACGTAAGGGCATCTATAATAACACGCGTAGTGTTGTTGTTGTTGTTGTTGTTGTTGTTGTTGTTGTTGTTGTTGTTGTTGTTGTTGTTGTTGTTGTTGTTGTTGTTGTTGTTGTTGTTGTTGTTGTTGTTGTTGTTGTTGTTGTTGTTGTTGTTTCACTCTCCTGTTGCTGTTCCAGCGTTTCACCGGCTAGGCCTACAACAGGAATTATTGACCCAAGTAGCACCAAGTAGCACCAGGATGTATCGCAACATCCACAATCCCCCAATCAAATTACTTGCATGAGGGGAACAGTGGAGTTCAATTTTGTAGACACACGAGCAAAAGCGATTGTTTTGTAATGTAGTCTGACTGACATATAAAAAGCCGACGTGTTAAATCTGTAATCAGACCCTCGATGGCTGTCTGTCGTCGTCGTACTGTCAGAGATTCGTTTCGCGGGACAGAGCCTTATCTAATAAAACGTTCATCTTTTACTAGCTTGTTTGCTGCATTGTTCACAGTCATATTAGGTGGCAATAACCTGCACTCGTAAGCTAACTGTAAAGGGTTAGTGCATTAAAATTAGAGGAAGTCACACTTATTAGGTTTGAGTTCAACTGGGTACGGTCAACTGATGGTAAACTAGAAACAAAGAAGGCAAAAAGAAAAGTCAAGAGTAAGTGCTAACTGGGGTTGCCGTTGTTATAATTAGCAAGCTGGGTGCTCGCCCAGTTTGGGTTTCCCTCTTTGAATGCCGAAACTCTTTTGTGGCATTCCTATTCCTTGGTGAACTGAGTGGCGTTTCCACAATCTTGTTTCATGAAAAATATATTCCATTTAGAAGGCTTTGAGGGTGGCGGCTTTTCATTTTCTATGTATTGGTGATTACATCAATTTGCTTTCACTTGTTTTTGTTCCTTGTCAAGTACACGCTATAGAAATACAGAATTATTGAGGTTTGTGGCTTTTTTTTTTGCCTACAGGCTTTCATTACGAACCACGTTGCTCTAAGCTATACGTTGATCGAACTGCGCAACAAATGCACGCTCAAAATAAAAGCTCGCAAGTTGCAGATTATTTCACCAAATCTCCCAGGAACACTTTTTATTAAAAGCTCATATGAAGTGCGAGTACCAGTGCTTCAGATGAGCTAGCCGCTTCTGGTGTGTCTTATATCCATTTTGCTGTAATGCATCGTTACGAAACTGTAAAGAACTGCTTCTGCAAAACATATGCAGCTTTTAATGTATATCTGTGCGTCCATTCGTACAAATCTTTCGCGCCAATTCATGACGTTTTGTTATGCACCACAAAAAATTACAACACAGTCACCTTCCATCCTCATGCTTTGCATAATAACATCGATTCCCAGGATGCATGGCATCTGCCAAAGTATCTATGTACTTAACCACATGGTACGTCCTTTTTTTTAAATGTTGTTATTATTGTAAATGGGCAATAAAATTGTTGGTTTTTTTTTGTAAGCGTTTATTCTTCACTTTAGAAAATAAAACAAACAGTAAAAGTGAAATGTGTGCTGAATATAAACAGTATGTACTCTAAAACACAAAGATCTCAGAATATTTGCACATTTCATGAAAGTAAGGTAGTGTATAGGAGAACGTTTTGCCTTCATTCAAAAATTAGTTCGCGGGCTAGAACTGCCAGTAACTAAAGGTGTCAACTAATATTGAAATCGAACTTATTATTGACTTCAACCATTCCATTCAAACCAGTATTTGCGAACCGCAATATTTAGCCCCTAAATCGTATATGCGATAAATGATGAAAACTCTGAATGTGCAAGCTTTAGAGCAGCATCAAGACATCAAAATGTTAAAGGCAAGCGCCAATGTGCCTTATTATTAGAATAAGTTTAAAAGCTTCTATTGTGATTGATTGATATGTGGGGTTTAACTTCCAAGAACCACCATATGATTATGAGAGACGCCGTAGTGGAGGGCTTCGGAAATTTCGACCACCTGGGGTTCTTTAACGTGCACCCAAATCTGAGCACACAGGCCTACAACATTTCCGCCTCCATCGGAAATACAAAGGCCGCTGCCGGGATTTGATCCCGCGACCTGCGGATCAGCAGCCGAGTACCTTAGTCAATAGACCACTGCGGTGGGGCAAGCTCCTATTCTGTTCATCTCGTTGATAGCTAAATATGGCAGTCATGCAGTGCTGAAACAACATTGGTCGAAACGCGATTCTTGTGTAGTATTGATTTCAAGAAATAGGTTCCTCAATTTTCGAGGCTAAATTCACGGCTCTTCTGGTTAATTACTCCCTACGCGATGGACAAATGCCAGTTACCAACCACAGGTAACACGAGATCAAAATAAAGCAAGAAAAAGGTTTGCACATTCACAACCATTGACTGTCCCCAAGGATTGGCTTGCAAAAAAACAGCTGCACTTCGAGGTTTTTAAGGGCGTCCACGAGTGCCTATCAGCGGCACTGGTAGGGGACCAGTGTAGGCATGAATTATTCGGGCACGAATGGCAGCGACATGGTGACACTTCAATAGCTGAATGGATGAACTGGTTTACGAAACTGCGAGCGATATTTACCGCCCAGCTCTTGTCGACAGCTCGGTGACAGCGAAAGCTGGCATTCAGGCAACACCTGCGCCACTGTGTAAAAGTTTCCGGGCCCGCCTGTAAAGAACGGATTGATTTCCTGCCACCAAAACTTTTTCCGCGGAATAGTTGAAGCCAGAGAGCTTTAGCTCTTGGCAGAAAACCCACAGAATACCGAATGCCATTTACTGAACGGGAATACCTGTTTTGTACTCAACATCTCTGGCACCTATGACCACAGCCTGCTTATTTTCTAATTCATACCAAAGTTTCTTACTTTGTGAGTGGAAAAAGAAAGTTTGCCCATTCAATCGATCCACTTTCACATCCTTGCCGTTGAGTGTGTCCACTGGCTGATAAAACGAAGAGTGAAACGCGATTTCACACCGACAAAACTGCAGCAACTCGCTCCAAAAGGTGTTTATAACTATATTATTTTTGTATTTTGTACGCCTGCACTATGTCACGTCTCTTTGGTGTGTTGAAAGGGACAGACACGTCCGAGTTTTTCCTCGAGAATATTTTTATTTTCTTGTAATAATGAAGAACTTTATTCATGTAATCAGTCCACCGTCTATCGTAGGTCAATAAATCTACAGAGCCAACATTTGCAGAAGCAGTCTAACACGTCCGGACCCCTAAAGTGCACCGATTCTTACAGAGATGCGAACAGTGTTCTCGAGTGTGTCACTCAGTTAGCTGCTTTTTCACAACTGTTCTCTATATTTCTTTCTTGATATTGTTCGTCGAAATGTTAGACCATGTTTCACCTATAATATTAACAATAATGTGACATGGAAAGAAACATTATACGAGTTAGAACGGGCCGTACCATTGATCAAGTGCTGCCTGCAATATATCAAAACTACGTTATGGTACCCGGCGCGGACAATGCGTCTGAAGTGCCAGCCATACTGAACGTCTTCAGGTGTGATATTACAAGTTAATCAGTACTTAATGCAGCTACAACCAAAAGTTAGAGTACATCTACTGACGTCAAAGGTTTGAAAGCCTGGGGTTGTGTTTAACGTTAGCGCTGATGACCAAAAACTTTGGACATTATACCTGTTTGATTATTTCTTGAAGTTCACCTCAATACAAAAACGCAACTCAGTCTGCGGTTTTTCCAAGAAAGCTTTCTTCTCAAATATGCACCATCTTTCAAGAAAGTTCAGGTGGCAATCTTCAGAGGACTTATTCTAAGGCATGGATCATTAATGACATTTCACCGCAACCTTCCAACCAGGCTAAGTCAATGTTTTGGCCATGACCGAAGCTGTATCCAAGAGGTGCACTAACCTGATGAATGATATGAATAAATAACGCCAGCTAAATATTGGCCCCCGCATCTGCATGGTAATCTGCAAATGTCGTCGAAAGACGATAGTCTTGCGTGCGGAGAGAGTAAACAAAACATTTATTTGATGTTCTCCTCAAGAAAATCGGTGAATGGTATTCCGGAGGCGCGGCGTTAGAGTGCCTCGAGCGTGCAGCGGAGGCGAACGAGCACACCAAGCCACGTCTCACGTGGGACATCAGCGCCATCATGTAGGTTTTTTTTTTTTTTTGGAAAACAAAGCACGTGGCCCTGAGACAGGCGTGCGCGCACGTCTGAGGAGTGATAAGGTGTAGAATGCAAGGCGACGGGTAGGTGCTACCATTATGTTGTCTTAGCAAAGCATTGGAAACACTCGCTTCTTCGTGCAAGCGTTGCAAGGTCAGCGCAGTGTGATAAGCGCTATGGTCCTTAGAACTACTTATGTATGCCTTTTCTAGTAAAAGACGAACATCCAGAATATATACGTATTGTAATGATGCCTCAGATATGCGCAATAATTGCTTTTTAATTGACAATCGCACACGCATGAACACTGATTCTTGAGCAAAATTGGTGGGCGCTGCGGATGGGGTCAGCTGTTCGGGGTATCGGCTGGTGTTGTTTAGAGTACCCGGTTCACGGTAACAGTGGATAAACCGACAAATGTACAGACAGACAGACAGACAGACAGACAGACAGACAGACAGACAGACAGACAGACAGACAGACAGACAGACAGACAGACAGACAGATGGACGGATGGACGGACGGACGGACGGACAAACAGACCAAATTTTTCGCGTCGAAGGTCCCCAAGAAAGACTGTCGTCTTTAAAAAAAACATGCGCAGATAAAGAACCTTACTTATTACGATGCTTTCATGCAGTTTTCGGCTGTAAAATTATTTCATAAAAACATGGAAGTTGCACGTCAACACACATTTGTATCCATTGTATACCTCAGCTTTTAATGTTCCCTACGAAGGCTAATTAAGAAATGTTATGACCCATGGATATATACTTTGCGTAATGTTTCATTTTAAAACCCGTAGAATTACTTTCATGCTGAAACGCGCTATCCGCTTATTTTAGTTTGGTTATCAGGTTTCACTGCTTTATGACGTTTCCAGATTGACGCATGTGCAGAGTCTGAAATTTAAAAAAAAACAGAGAAAGCAGAAGTAACAGTGGCCTAAGGTTACCCACATGAGCGCCTGACTTGATAGTTGTCATCCAGAAACAACGAGGTGAATTCATCTTTAAAAATAGATTTGAAGATCAACTTCTAGGAGGATGATTAGAGAGCTGAAATTCATGTCATGTTTTCACTCAAGAACTCCTGGTATTCAATGTACACCCTTGTCCAAACTGCTTTGTCGACAAAAAAAAGAAAAACAAGACAAAATGCGAACAGCAGACGCGACTCAGGCGGCGCAAACACCCAAAACTTGGTCACAGTCGAATAAAATGTTCTTGAAGACTCTACTAAGTCGCGCAAAGCTTGGCACAGTGAGGCGTGGGCCCGTCACTGCTTTTATATTCTCCATCAACCAACCCGCCTGGTTTCGAAATAAGTGGCCTCCTCATCGCAAGTACGCTCTTTCACGGGACACGCCATGGTTGTGTCTGCACGATTGGCCACAGCTAGGCTATATAATAAAGAGCGGAGGTTACGTCGGTGGGCCACGGCCTAGCTACAATGCATGCACGGCTTGGTCAGGTGGTGCGGCATCTGGTCGCTGTGATTGCTTCCACTCTCATTGTCTTATTTTCTCACTCTTAACGCCCATGGATTTTAATGGGACGCTATGCGCAGTGATTTGCCCCGTAGAGCGCGGCTTTCCATAACATCGCGTCAGCTTCTCTCTGCACTTCACATCTTTTGGATTTAAGCTGTCATGGGGTGCTTCGCGCGGTGTCTTCATTGGTTGCAATGCGTGGTGGTCTCCATCGCAAAACACGTGCTGTGCTCGGCAGTTGCTAGGCAACTGCGTGACGAGCGCTTTCTGGCAGTTTTTTTGTTGTTTGTATGATCGTCTGTATCGTAGACAGTGTGCTATGCACGGGTGTCTCCACTGCAAAGTAGTGCGTGCTGTGCTCGGTGGTTGCTAGGCAATGGCGTGGCAAGTTTTAACATGATAGCATTAGAGAGCTCATGTCGCTGAAAACCCGCCGCCGGTGTTACCCCTAGTTCACACTGAATCATCCGCTTTCTACAGCGACCGAAATCCTCCTCCACCGAAACGCAGCGTCGTTTGCACTGGACGAGCCCAGCGCCGCCGAATATGCCATCTGCGATGGTGCGACCACGGGATGACCCCATTGGTTGTGAAAGAAAAATCATCTGTGCGTCTGTGACCGAAAAATAAAGTTACCGAGATAGCCGTGGGAGGCCGCTACTTGTACACGCGTGCGCGCGCGATCACACTGAAAAAGCAGCTCGTTTGAAGAAAAGTGCTCAAGGTCACGAGGCGTGGTAGTTTCTTTGCTCTGCCACACCTCCCTGCTTAGCTTCCAGCGCTTTCGTCGAGACAAGAGAAGAGATAATGCAATTGCCGCACGCGACAAATCTTTGTAACTCCACTCTCACTGGACGACTTAAAATTTTTGCGAAGTTGAATTAGTGAGGCAATAAGCCCTTCTAGTGAATTCATTCCATGGTTACTCGAAAAGGTGCGTCAGGGCCCCTTAAACGCATTTCGTTCGACATGTGTCACGACGAAAACGAGCCCATTCGGCGATAATAGCACGCGCTGGTCCAATCTACTGTGTGCGTGTTTGTGTGCGTACGTGGGTATGTAACAAAACATATTATTAAGTATGCACTTAGCGGTTGAAAGGTGCAATAGGGGCCGGATTTAGCTATCGCATTCAACACTTAAAGGCGAAGCTTAAGGGTCCCCCAATTTTTTTCACAACAGCACTGCCGTCTTTATGGTGGGACTAACAGCTTCGCTGTTAAAAAGGTGAAGCTATATTGTACTTCTGGGTAGGTTTATTTATCAATTTCTATATTTTCTTTTTATATGAGCTGTCCTTCAGCGCTTTCTAATGGCATGTTCGATAGCCTTTGTGATTGGCGCCAGTAAGCTATAGCGCTCAAGCACCTTCCCACAACCACGTACTAAAACGAGCAGCCTTTTAGCTTGGCCTTTACGAAATATATCTCCTAATCACTCTCTATCTTTTTCCTCTCTTCCTTTCGTTACCAATGAACGTAAACTTTAACCAGGTGGTAATCACTCACAGTTAGACAACGCAAGCGTATACCCCACACATAGTGTTGTCAACATTGAGAGAAAAGTGCTTGAGCCACTTTCTAAAGTAGCGAGCGAACTTTTGAATGATCGGGCATCCTTCCTTAAAACTTAACGCGACGTTGATACCATAGGTTTCTGATACACGTTGCCAAAACAAGCATGATATCTGAAAGCTTTTATAGCTTGAATGCTTGTGTGAGGCATTTGCTCTCTTTCCTTTTTTATTCTTTTTTCTTGTCTTTCTTTCTTTCTTTCTTTTTCTCTTTTATTTTTTTTTTCGGGTGTGTTTCAGTGTGGACTTGGCCCCGTAAAATGTAGGAACGGCAACAGAGAATAAGAGAGGGAACGATGCCAGTAAAGGCTGACATACAAAGACACTGTCTTCCCCTGTTCTCACAGCCACGCTCAGGGCTACTTCTTGTTTCTTCGATGACGTGCATTTCTGCCAGGAACTCGCTGATGACAGCGGGTGAGGTTTGACAGCTACGCGCTTATCAAGATGTTTCTGCTTTCGGCGTCGGCTTTTCTGTCATCTTTTCGATTTTTTTGTTTATATTTCAGAGAGTATACATATCATTATATAGAGCGTTCCTACTTTCTGACGCCGACATTGCTTGATGCGCTCCATGTTGGCGGTAAGAACCTTGCCTTTCCGGAGGTTGACAGCGCTGCAGTGTGGCGCCTTTCTCGGACGACAGCGTGCGACTGCCTCATCATGCGAACCGTATTGTTCCTTTATTCCTTCACTTCCGGTCTTTTGTTGAAAGCAATGTGAACGCAGTGCAGGCTCGCCTTCTTGCTTTGATGAGTTTCCTGAACATAGGAAATTGCTCCTTCCATTTTTTTTTTGTTATACCTGCAAAGTGCCATTATACGGTGGCCATGCTGGGATGCGTAAAGACACGTCTAAGACTCTAGCGCTGTGGTCGTGATGAAGGACACGACGCAAAAGTGATGCTTTTTAGAAACATGAATTTTTTAGAGGGGAGTGCTCTTTACAGCATTACGTCGATGCCACTGCAGCCGTACCATGCGACGATATGAAAACGGATATTATTGGTTTTCGATTGATTTCGTACTGCAGTCGTTATAACCCAATAAATATTCGCAACGCATTATACGTTGAGCGCAATAATACATTTAAAATGCAACTCCAAGACTACACTGAATTGATTTGTGTTCCGGAAATATATATCCTAAAACGAAGGCTCGTGCGTTGCAAGAGTCGGTCCCTAAGCACTGTAGAAAACAGTGCTGTGTTCATTGTTGTTGTTGTTGTTGTTGTTGTTGTTGTTGTTGTTGTTGTTGTTGTTGTTGTTGTTGTTGTTGTTGTTGTTGTTGTTGTTGTTGTTGTTGTTGTTGTTTAATCGACAGCTAGCCAGTATTCTTGAGCTCAGTCACATGTTAAATGTAAACATCACTTCTAACATCACTTCTATCATCACTTCTATCACTTCTAACAGTGCGATCTTGCGGGTTAGGTTATTTCAAGTAGTTACAATACAGCTTTGCTCACACCTGACTCGCAGGGAAAGGGTGACAATGTTTATCTTAGAGTTCGGCACGTCTTCTTGTTTCTACGTAGCTTTGAGTCGTGGTTGCAAAGCTAAGATTTTTTAGACGGATAGCTTATACAGTTTAATTCACCAGGTTCAATGAAAAAGGCTACTGTTCAAAGGCCTGCTTTGCTTGGTTTTTCGGCTTGTTTAAATAAACTCTCATTTATTACAGAGAAACAAGTGAGCCAGAAAATTTGAAGAAGAAAAACAAGGTCAAAAAGCAGTTCACTTGTGTAATACATGTCTGAAACAAATTTTTGAAGGAGCTCTGATTGATTGATGTGGGGTTTAACGTCCCAAAACCACCAAATTATGATGACAGGCGCTGTAGTGGAGGGCTCCGGAAATTTCGGCCACCTGGGATTCTTCAACGTGCACCCAAATCTAAGCACACGGGCCTAAAACATTTCCGCCTCCATCGGAAATGCAACTGCCGCAGCAGGGATTTGACCTCGCGACCTGCGGGTAAGCAGCCGAGTACCTTAGCCACTAAACCACCGCGGCGGAACAAAAAAAAAAAGGAGCCCTGAAACACCTTTTTGAGGTAACCATAGAATGGGTTCACTAAAAAAACTTTTTTCCTCAAAAAGTCAATGCCCCAAACATTTTGCGAATACGTTCAGTACGAGCGAAGTTACGAAGATTTGTCCACACTGCAATCACATCCTCTTTTCTCTCGTCCCGATGAAAGTGCTGAAAGCTAAGTAGTGGGGGATGGCAAGGGCTAAAAAAATACGTCGCGCACGCCTCGTGATATTGAGCATTTTTTTGTAATACTCGTTTTTTTTTCTTTTTTAGTTTGATCTCCCACGCATGCGTAGACAAGTCACGGCCTCCCATGGTAATCAATGTAACCACCAAGCGCGCCACTGTCAAATAAGATATTGGCTGATAGAAGGACTTTTCCGAGTCATTTTTGAGCTTCTTCCGTCATTTGTTGACAGAAGAGAAAGCAATGTTTAGCTGATTTTGATAATTTATTGTGAATTTCAGGTTGCGTGCTGCACTGTAATTTTCAGCTCGCGTGTATCATGGGAGCCTCTGCTACTGATCGGCATTGATTTCTGACTATGCTGAAAAAGGTTTGGAGAATCTCTTAAAGATCAGAGATCCTATTGTCGAGTATGCCAGACAGCAACGCTTTCGCACGGAGCAATCTTGCATCGCAGTTTTTAGTTGCCTGGTGCGAAGTCTAAGAATAAGATGTTTGAGAAGAAAATGGAAAGGGTGTCCTGGAAAGCGGTTTTCTAGCCTGCTACTTCTAACGTGGGTAAGGAGAAAGGGAAAAGAAAGAGAAGGAGGAGTGCATGATGTGGGCTTACTATGGCATAGCGCTATGACAGTGTGTCCCTGCTGACACAATGTCCTCCCAGGCTATTGAATCCCGGTTTAGTATGTACGTAATTTGCTGCGACATATTTTGTCTGGAAACTTGCGCGCCGGGAAATAGTATGAAGCTTGAAGAAGCCCAGCGTTGGCATTTCTGTTTACCACTTGTCCCTTTATCTCACGTGTTTTTATTTTTGTGTTTTTGGTTCATTTCAGGAACCTCCACTCAATTTGAAAGCGCCATCGTAAGGTCGTTTTTGTGTCTTGCAAGTGGAAGTACTGAGGGTCCCCTTGGTTGTTGGTGCCCGCATCATCATAACAATCCATATAATGTATGCATTGTAGTTTATGTTATAGTACTAACTCATTGTCATTTTTTTAATTGTATCTGTTGGTCATGAATCGGAAATAGCTGAATTTTTAGCGCAGCGCACTCAATCATATACAAAAGAATGCAGGAAATAACTGACGTTCGAGCACTTCATATCATCTGCTCTGTTTGTTTGTTTGGTGTGTGTGTGTGTGTGTGTGTGTGTGTGTGTGTGTGTGTGTGTGTGTGTGCGTGCGTTTCCTGTGCTGCTAATACCTTATTTCCTATCTTTTCATATTTTTCTTGAAGTGGTTGAACATACGAAAGAAAATATAAAAATACGAAAAAAAACATCCTCATAGTACCACCCTAACATAAAAAAAACGGGGAATATGCAATGCACACCTTGAAAAACACCGGGATATTCCAGCATAAAGACTAGGAAAGTAAATGACGCCACAAATCAAGAGCGTTGCAAGTCGACTAAGAGAGAAAGACAAACCCCAGAGCTGTAGAAAGTCTTTTGTTTTTTGTTTTTCTAGTGATATTCGACTCATCGCACGAGTGTCTAAACATCAGCCGCATCAAACATGACCCGGATCATGCAAGTTTAAGGACATAGCGAGCCATGAGATATAAGAAAGTGCGGGTTGAAGTGAATGTAAACTTGCGTGTAACAACTCTTGATTATGGCGTCCCTTTCAAGACTAACCAAATGGAAACGGCTACACAAGTTAGAATCAACATATTTGCAAAGCGCAAGAAAATGAGTCGTACGCAAGAAAGAAACATCAACAGGAAAGAGCGCTGTGCCAACTTTAACAGCGTAACTGTTCGCTAACACGCTCGGTTATGCTGTAACTATTATACTCGTTTTTTTTTAGGCTGTGCAAGTATGTGGATTCCAAATCGTGCACAAGTTTTCTGTCTCCTGACACGTGCCACTTAAGATGGATGCCATTCTTCAGTTAGGGTACGCTTCATTTGTACTGCAATTATCTGTTATATACTTGTACAAAGCCTTTAATGCAGGCGCGAAAGCGACGAACGCGAAACATGCGCGTGGGACGCGTCTATCATGAAGAAGGGCACTGACACTCTGCAGGGTCATCGTCCTGCAGAGAGCTGGCATACATTCTCCTGTCCATCTTAATTTGCGCTGGCACATCTTGAAAACGAATGGAAGACGTCTGAAGTATGGCGCTTTATTAAGACGCATTTAGGCTGTTCTTTCCGTCTTTGAGCGTGCGTTACTGGCATCCTACGAATACATTACTGTACCCTGCAGTACAACTATTTGCGTATACAGTCTGCTTAATCTCAGTCTAAACCGTCTCGATGACCAGGTGCCACTTCTTTATCACCCTTATAACTTGGAGAAAACGTTCATTTGAGTTGCTTGTTTGATTTGTGGTCTAGTAAAGACACAGTATCTCGTTGTGGGTTTATTCGCTGACGTGCTCTCCACAGACTACTCAAGTGCTGGATATGTTTCTTTGATATTCGTGTTGAGTCAGAGGCTCGTGCACTTCTGCCTACAGCTTGTTACATCAGGGCATGTCAGACAAGCAAAATCTCGTTTTGTCGGGATCATTCTCTTACGTTTCAATGCAAGCATTAGCGCCGTATACACATTTCCTACTGAAACGGGCCTGCTTATGAGGTAACCTTATGTCGATACGTTTCTAAACTGAAGATAATTTAACGTTTTCATTGTGTACAGCATTCAGAATGCAGCCATATCGTAAATTGAAACCCTAAACTGAACGTGTCAATGAGTGATGGTTGTTGCAGCATTGAAAAGCTTCACACGACTTTGTGCGCATCAAATATGTGGACATCTTTGACAGATATAGCAGCGCTGCTCGAATAATTAGGAACGGCACAGTGTAATGTGTTATCGTAGTAGTTACTATAGCAAAATACACTTTAAAGCGCACTTTCTATGAAAAAAATCTTAATGTACTAAAAAAGAAAGAAATAATAAAGAAAGTCACTCGGGAGAGGGGGCAGAGAGGGAGGGGGGGGGGGTTGAACCAAAATACTTGCCATACATGTGTCTCCCAAGGCACACGATCACGTGACAGGTGTTGCCCAAAAATTGCAACGTTTTTAATATAACGCCACCTGGCGCGTGTCACCTGGTGCCAATTTACATGGCTTCGTCCGCGATCTCCGATGAACAGTACCATTTGGCACACACTTTTTTCACAATGTGTCCTTGTTTGAAATGCCATGAAAGTACTTCGCAGTTCTAACAACTAGTATTACTTCTATACTAGAAAAATAGGAATAGATGACAATACTTCTATAAAAATAAAGCATTGTGATGGAGCAGACACCAAAGCTTTGCCCTTGTCTGAAAAAGCGTCACATCGCTTCCTAATTTGACGTGGCGCAACGTGGCGAGAAACCTGATAAATAGCCGTATTATGACCCGCGTTGTACGCAATTATTCTTCTATTCTCCACCGTAATTTCAGTAAGCTTCATTGCGAAATCAACTTAATGAGAACGCTGTCTGGTAATCGCTTTTCTTTTGAAAGCAGCGATTGCTGATGCTGAAAGATTGCCTAACATCGGTCCCCTCTGTATGGTTTACAGAGCCCTTTATAAAACCAAGGTGTCAGAGTACAACTTTTAAATAGTATTTTATTAGTTTAATGAAAGCTTCATAAGTACTGAATACTCATCGACGCACTATTTTTATAATGAACAATCAATTAATGTACCTTGATCTGCGAAGCTTTGTTTCATCTCGATTCTGACAAATTTTTCCAGATAATTGTTCACAAGAAAACAAATAATCATTCCAATGGTGTCTTGTCACCAAAAGTTATTCCCCGAAATTGCCGAAACCATATCGCCTGAGGCTATGCTTCCAAGCAAATATTTACCACGTATTTCAAATTTTTTTATGCATATCGAAGCTTCAATGCATATTGTATAAAATTTATGCAGTAGTTTTGTCACACTTGTAGACGCCCAAGTTTAAAAAAAAGAAAACACGGAAGAATTCCATGAATTTGCAGTCGGAGCAAATCCTAAAATCATACAAAGACCTGTATAGCCAGTCATAATAGGTACAATCATTCTGTGTTGAAAACGAAAATAGTTCAGCTACCTGACAGAAAGCACTAGAAAACTTTGAAGCGTTTATATTTTGTCGTCTCTTTGAAATGGGCCACGTTGCGGTTCTGAAACGAGAATAAAACAAGTGCTTCATTCATCCGAAAAAAAAAAAACTTGTGTATTGACTGCACTTACGCTGCTGTAATGCAACATTTCACAGAAAAAAAATTATATATTTTAGGTATAAAAAGAGCACAAGCACATTTTAGTGATTACCGTTAAATATATTTTTTATGTCATTGCAGCTCAGCTGCTATTCATATTGAATTTTCACTTTCAGCATATGCACATGTGCATATGCTTCAAGGGTATACAGCTTATTCACACACTAAAGCACAGGCGAAAGTGAAAATAGGCCATCGAGAGAGGGAGACAGACAGAAGAACAGACAAAAGTGAAAGCAAAGCGAAAAAAAGATGAAGCCGTTGTGACATCCTGAACATGGCACGCATCTTTATCATTAAAAAAAATAAAATTATTTCAGTGTCACCCACTCAAACGCTACAGATGTCAGTACGGTGGACAATCCATGCTACATTCGAAGTAGTAAAAACACGTTCATGCACTCCTGTTATCAGAAATAACAAATCATACATCTTTGTGCACTGCTTATACTTGCGTTTTCAGAAGTGTTATAGCCTGCTATTTTCAAGTTTCTTACGGGAAACATTCTCGGTATATGTCTAGCCAAAGGACCTCTACATCTGCGCAGAATTCACGACTAGTGGAATGTTTCAACGATATTATACTTTTCTCTCTATAAGCCATGCTTTGCGTTCCGAAAAATCCTGAATATACGAGCCAACATTGCATACATGTTCGTATACCATACACTGTGTTCTCTGTGGGTTCTGAATCGGTTCTGATTAGGGCCAATTTAGGGTGCAGAGTTCTCCTAAAAGGGGAGACCAACAGAAGGAAATGCGATATTCTTCTCCCGATAGTTCTTCCTTCACGCTGAGCTGCAGTTACCTTATATTTGCCTAGAATTGAGCTATCATTTACGACGCATCGTAATAGGTGCGTCGACTGTCGCTCATCAGTTTAGTAAATATTTCTGTTCCGTATTTTATTCTCTCCCGCATAAATGATTACATGAAAGCCTTTTTCCAGTGATGTCATCTGAGTTTATAACTTATGAGGGTATACTTTCTTTGCTGCTGAGCCTGAAAACTAAATTGTCAGCTGTATCAGATAATATCTCTAACACATTCTTGCGTAGGCATGCTGAATACGTTGCACACAATATCACTCCTTCGAAAATTCTCTCGTTCCTGATGATTGGCGGGTGACACGTGTAATGCCAATGCTTAAGAAAGGTAGTCGTCTCTACGTAACCAACTACAGGCCTATTTCCTTAACTTGTACGTCATGTAAGCTATTGCAACACATAGTCACAGATTACTTCACCACATTTCTTGAAGAAGACAGCTTCTCATAGCCATCATAGCACGAATTTAGAAAAAAAATTATCGACCACAGCGCAACTACAATTCATGAGTACACGTCGTTGCTTGATACGGGGAATCAAATTGATGCTATTTTGTTTAGATTTCATTTAGGCGATTGATCTTGTCACGCATACCAAACTCATTTCTGAATTGCATAATCTAGGCCTACTTGTTAACCTAATTGACTGGATTCACTATTACCAACGTAATTGCAAGCAGTGTGCGAAAGTGAATGACTGCATGTCTGGTATTCTACAAGTATCCTCTGTTGTCCCTCAATCCAAAGTTTGGGGACCTGTTCTCTGTTCAGTGTACATAAATAACATTGTTAACCCTATAGACACATTGCTAGTACACATAAAGCTTTTTGCAGATCGCAGCATACTTTTTTAAAACAATGGCTCCTCCAGGTGCCTAGAAACACCTGCAATCCAACTTGTGTGCCATTTCTAATATAGTGTGAATACTTTTCAGTGAAATTGAATAGGACTAAGTCAGTTGTCATGCACATTACAAATAAAAAACGCTATTTTATACATATCTATCATCCCAACAACTCTCCTTTCCTTGAGGTTGCACAATATAAAAATCTAAATTTAACAATTACAACCCGCTTAGTGGTCAAGGCACATTAATAAAACATGCTCATCTGCTTCTAGAAAGCTTCGTTTTTTTAGGCATAAATTAAAAACAGCACTATCAGAAATCAAACTATCGGACTAAAATGCTTTTGTAACACTGAAGTTAGACTATGGTAGTGTGGTTGGGGCCCACCTCTAATTAAAGATATTAGAAAACTTAAGATGGTGCAGCGTTAAAGCAGTTCCCCTTATCTTTAATGCTTTCCACAGAAACGACCCACCAACATGATGATGACCATTAATAACATCCCTACTGTACAATACCGAAGGGCAGCTGCCCTGCTCAAATTTCTACACTCGCTTTAGTTCCGTTAATTCAACATTTATCCAGAAACTCGCACAATAATTTGAATTTCAAGACAAACTAGGCGTACACGCGCTTACACGCTTGAATATTACTTCGCACGTACAATTTTTTTATGATTTTTTTTCTTACCTCGGACCATCAATGAGGGTAACGATTTACCTTTTGAAGTGTTCTGTGATAATTATAAACATAATGCTGACAACTATCTATTTTTCTTTTCTTAACAATACAACACAACCTCTCGACTGTCTCACAGTGCACTTGATTTACATTCTGCAGTTGCGATTTACATTATCTTGCTGTCATATCCATTTATTTTTTGTTCTGAGTTCAACTTCCTTATCATGTTTTTCTTGCTTGAAACTTCTTTGTATTAGATTTCAACTGTGAATTATTTTTTATTATGCCCCCACGCTTGCTCTTCAACCGCAGCTAATGTTTTAAATAAGCAAAAATAAAAAAATATATAGTAAGCTATAAAACTCTCATTGCGTGCATAGCAAGAGCAGCAGCATCTGCTCCGAGACCCCTAGCTGCTGTGCGCCCGTCTAGCTCAAGTTTGGCCGATTGTTTAATTACAACTTTGACGACTACCACGCAGTTTCCTCGCCAACTGCTACACAAAATGATGCTACCGGAACACAGGGTCTCCGTGCTAAACAAGCGATAGAGGTTTGCAGTACAACCACAAGCAAAGCATGTCGAACTTGTGTAAATTAATCACAACGAACAAGCAGACTCTGCCTGTGCCTGTGTTGGCGTTGCAAGAAGAAAGGGGGGAGAGCGTAGGAGAGGAGAGAGGAGGGTACGCGCATGTGCAGTCGCTGTGTCAACCACTTTTCTTTATATATATATATATATATATATATATATATATATATATATATATATGCATATATATATATATATATATATATATGCAGCTCGGACACGTGTACACGTGTGAGGGAAGGTCTATTTTATAAACTGTGGTCACCAATGTTATTCACAAAAACCTACTTCTTATACATTTTTGGTAAGACAAAACTTCAGCCAGTTACGATTTTCGGCATCTCAACCCCTTATTCCCCAACCCCAGTGCAGGCAAGCATACCAGATCCTAACATCGAGTTACCCTTCCTGCCTCTCTTTTTTCTCGTTTCGCTCTCTTTCGTAACTGCTGGACACTCGCAAATCATAAAGACCTCTAGTGAACGGATATCTTGGCGTATCTGACATATTATTTCTGTATTGAGCTTATTCCGTCATCGCCGCAAACATAAACAGAAAGGACCGTGTGCATGACGGGTATTCAGTTCAATCTCGTCACTGCTGGCCGAACGTCGTTGGCAACAGATAACGTACCTGGCCGAAAACAAAGTATTTTACTTTGATATCATTATCGGGTGTACCAAAAAAAAAAAAGGATGTGCATTACCGACCACCCTGCTTTTAACTAATTATCTTTCGACTGATTAAAAATGCCTTCCACCATGTATCCTTTCGCTAGACGGCGTTTTGGTAGATCCTGAATAGGACTATTCACTCACATGCTTTTATACTATTATGTACCCCTTGAAGAAAGTTCTAAGCTCGTCTTTTTCATGCATCTTTTTTTTTTCTGGTTCAGACAGCGAATGGATAAACTATCAAAGCCGAAGAATGGGGCGTTCTCAAAACTCTGATTGAACCTGTCCAAACAAAGCTTTAACTTTCTCCTAAGGCAGCGTAATGAATTCCGTATAACATGGCGCAGTGCGTACATTAGCGACGAGCTTCGAAGATGTATGCTCATAGGGGATGCTCCGAAGATGAAAAACACAACACGGCCTCGGTTTTCCTCTGTGCAGGCCGAGTTGCTAGCGAGCGTTAGCTTTATTTGGGCGACAAGCGAGCATTCATTGGCATATCGATTGTGCCTCGTTTTGAGATGAACAACAATAGCACGAGACAGGCGTTATTCTTCTGCCGGATTGCCGGATGAACGCAGTGTTTCCTACTCCTTACGCTTCGTCGTTCTTCTGCTACCAAATTAACTAGTCTGTGCCCATGATCACATTTCTTCGATAAAAGAATGTATATAGTGCAGGTGCTGGTAACGTCCGCAAGAAGCGCAGGATAATTACTTAGGCAAGCATGTTAAGTGCTAAGCGCCGCTACTTGTCTTCGACTGACCAGCAAAATTTGAGTCGGCGTGTGTAAAGGGTGAACAGCTATTGGGAAGTGCGTTCGCTTGCAAGCTGAGTTCTTCAATAGTCCGGCTGAATCAATACTGACAACAGATATAGAATCGATTTTTGCCCTTGTTGCTTCTGGATATTCTTTCACTGGACCCTGAATGTAAACTCTATGTGACGTATCTTTTAATAAGGGAGCCAGCGCCTACACTATCGCTTTTTCCTTTCTTTCATTTCTCGTTATATAACTTGTTTTGAGTATGCCGCTTTAATTATCTCGTATTTATCTAGACATAGGGTTTCCTTGATGAGTGCATAGCCTAACTCTTCGGTATGAAAGAGCTAGGAAGAGAAGACAGAAATGTTTTTAGTCTCAGCGATTTGCTTCTAAGTGATTACAAGTATTTTGAACATCTCAAGATATAAGCCCTCTTAGAACATACAGCGGAAGGAATCCAGTAGCCTCACGTGTTTACGTTGCCTGAAATTGCGACGGTTTCTTTCGAAATCGAGCGAACTTGCTTGCATTTCACTGTTATACGCGGTTAATATAATAAAAATGGATCTTTATCAGTTAACTAATAACAGGTTCTGATTTTAGGACCTTGTTCTTCAATGTTATATCTAGGTGTGTTCACACTAACCTTCTGTTTTATTCTTTGCTGCTCATGACGCACGCACGTGCCTGCAGATATCTGTGCACAGATATATGCAGGCATGTTCAGCGCTGCGAAAGAAACAACACACTGATTGATTGATTGATTGATTGATTGATTGATTGATTGATTGATTGATTGATTGATTGATTGATTGAGTGAGTGAGTGAGTGAGTGAGTGAGTGAGTGAGTGAGTGAGTGAGTGAGTGAGCGAGTGAGTGAGTGAGTGACAAGTCTCGCCCTTTGTAGGAGTACTTCAAAATATGACAGTGGTCCTCACTACGTTAATGACATTCATAATATTGATGCCGCTCTTCGTTTTATCACACACGCTGATTACACTAATCTTCTTGTTTCTGGTCTGGCTTCACACAAATTAATGGGACAATGCAACTCGTTGATCTACTCGTTGATCTGTCTTTAATCCCCTCACCCCTTCCCCCAGTGCAGGGTAGCAAACCGGACGTGCGTTTGGTTAACCTCCCTGTCTTTGATTTCTTTCCTTCCTCCTCCTGAATGTTGGATTGCTAAGTGTCTAAATATAAATCTTATGAACATTATACTAATGTTATCTCCCGCTAAAAAAATTCTGACTTGCCAACAGATGGTAATGTTGCAGGTAAAGAACTGTAAACTGTTAGGGAACATAAATTACTAGTGTTACTTTTTCTAGTGTTAATTTAAATTTGCATTCCGGACTTTTCTGCTAAATAATAAATAATGCCGCTTAAACTTAAATAATGCCGCTTCTTCGTAGTCCGAGCTTACAGAATTCTTATCGCAGAACAGGGACGCAGGTCGTCTGCTTGCTTACTGTTTTGATTTCAAGAAGCAAAAAAGAGCGCTTCGCTCTTCATCTGATTCATATTCACCCCTGCCTAGCTATTACACTAACTTGAAGTCATGCGATGAAACAATCGAGGAGGTCTCGAAGGATAACGTTGTCATCGCGTGAGTTCCACGACTACCACTTACCCACATGAGCCAGGCGAATGAGTAGTCGCAATGTTTAAAAAATATGTAATGCTCAATCATGAATACTGCTCTGCCTATTTATTCATACTACTCATCAAGGGGCAGAAAAGTCCAGGAACGTAACTACAAAGAATCTGCAAATTACTCAAGGTGGTGGATATCGTTTATGGGAGTAAACATCTGAATTCCTGTTGGTCTGCAAAAACTGCTATGCATCAAGCTTTCGCAAATACCGAGCCTTTTATGCTCACGCTAAATCTCGTTGCCACGTTATGGGAAACAGACGACGGCAATCGACGAGTTTCCCCCGCACACACACGTGACCAGTGTGGAAACGACAACTGCCAATCTCGGAGGCTTTGTATCCAAGCTTCTTGGAAATTACATCAGAGGGCGCCGACAGGTGGCGAAACAGTAGTACGATGTGCTCCGGCGCCGCTGGCCGTCATCGCAAAAAGAGCCATGCTTTCGGCGCCAGACGACAGACTGCCCCATTCAAGTAGGCCATAGTTCATGTACTCCTACATCTTACAGTTAGCTGCTGTCTGAAATTACAACTATATAAGTAGATGAATTCTCGAAACAACCTGTCAAAAGTAGATCACCTTTTTTAGAGTTTCACGTATAGTACCAGTTTGCAAGAAAAAAAAAGAACAAAACAAAAAATTGTGAAGGTGGGTCAAACTAAATGAGACCAGCTTTTTCTTCGAAACAAGGATACCACTTTGTCCACTCAGTGCAAGAAAATCTGCTTACCAGGCACAGCTTTCTTTCATTTCTCGTTTTGTGTGTAGATGAGATGTTCTGCAGGTCACGTGTGTTTCTTTCCAAGACACTGGGCAGCGTCGCGTTGGGGAAGAGATGTCACGTCATGCGAGGACTTTCCGCTCCGCCGCCTGCGACACAGTGTAGTGGGAAGGAGGGGAAGACATGCCGGAGTGATGGACGATCATGCCGCGTGGCAAGACGCTCAGAATTCCTCCTCTTGTGTCATCGAACACTGGCGCTATGCTTTTGACGCCGCGATTTGGCGCGGTCTTGTTATATCCCGGATCAGGTGGCTGCCGCTTTCGCTTTTGCATTCTGGTGCTCTCGTCTGGATATCGCCAACGTGCATTGAACAGTTCCCGGGCCCCCACCGCGTTGTTTTCCCGTGAGTCCCCATCTATTATGGCATAAGAGAGGAGGTTGTGCCACTGATCTCTCGTAAAGCAAGGCCGTGACGAACATAGGTTATGCTATATAGTATTCGCTCAGGTGTTTTTTTTTTTCTGGTGAGCGTGTTTGTATAACGAAGGCATTCCACCTTGTTAGACGCGACTGGAACGTCATGCCGAAAAGAGCATGCTTGGATCGGAGAGTGATCCTCCATGCGTTTTGACTTTGGCCCATGTAATGCAATAATCGTCTTGATAAGAGCGTACGCAAACAGATTTGAAGTCCTCGAGTTCGTCGAAAAGGAAGCAGTTTTCTGTTCGTTGGGCATGATCGGTGTAACGATGCGTTTGGCGAATAACATCAAACTTTTCTAAATCATTTGTTTGGGTGGACGTACAAAGTTTTTTCACACTAAGGATGCTAAGTTAGCAAATTATTTCACTCAACATATAAAGAAGGTGCTACCGCAATACGAACATAGACACACACTAATAATTTTAACTAGCCGCTATATTGAGCCCCGTTGTACAAAACAAGGTAATTTTTAACGCCGATTTAGTAATGCTGTACACTTGTTCTGTCTTTTAGGCCGACATATCACGGCAAGCTCAACGTTCGTATGAGGCCCGGTGCTAGCCTTTACTACTACAAAGACAATCAGGGTAAAAATATTATTTATAAAATAAGTTTGGGACCACAAATGCAATCAAATCAGGAATTTATAGGCTCCCAGTATTTCACTCAGCTAATTGTTTTACATGAGTGTTATTAAACCTCAAGTCACGAATCTTGCTGACATTTAACGCAAGTGCAAAGCATTTTTTGTGACTATTTCTTGTTTTGTTTTTGCACCATTCTTGTACCATAAGACAAGAATACAATAAGTGTTCCAAGAAGTGACCAACCGCCATTCATTTAATTTGGAACAGCCAGCTTCCCTCCGAAATTCTAACGCACTCCAACAAGTGGCGTTGGCTAACACTCCCAGCGTTTCACTAAGCATACTTGAATACCCAAATGAGTAAATAGTAACGATTGTTGAGGTTTCACGTCCCAAAACTATGATATTATCAAGAGAGACGTCGTAGTGGAAGGCTCCGGAAATTTCACCCATCCTGGGGCGGTGGCACACCGGGCCGGAGCACCGCGCTGCCCTAAACTTTTTTAGCCGTGGCACTCGTAGCACAAAATGAAAATTTGCCGGCCCGGCCTCCCTTAAAATCAAAGTGATACCTCCACTCTTCCCTCCCCGTGAAGAAAAGGTCTGCTTGCTCTCCTGATGTGGGGTTCTTTAACCTGCATCAAAACCCACGCACACGCATTATCGCCCACACCAAAAATGAGGACGCCGCGGCCGGGATCCAATCCTGTGACCTGCGAGTCAGCAACCTAGCACCATAACTCCTAGACCACCGTGACGGGTTACACAAGAAAGTCGACGGGGAACGACGACCACCGTAACTCAATTGAAAATGCATCGCTCGAGTAATGCGAAGGTTCTGGACTCGGTCGCCACCGACAAGGAGTTGTCTCTTTTTTTTCGGGGGGGGGAGGGGGGGGGTCAGTGCCTAGTTTTCAAACTAGTACTAAAAATGATGCCACCTATCATTTCCCGACTTCCCTGCGTTTGTTGTTTCCTATGCTTTACGTTGTTGTGCGTACTAGAACAAGAGATTCTCGGTCCTTTCCCCTTAATTCTTAAATGGGTGTGTTGCGTCGCACTGCATGTTTTTATGGGAGCATATCTCGGAATCACAACATACCGCTGACTTGATTTTATTGGGTGTGTGCGATATACCACTTCGTTCAGTGTTCAACGTGTTCCCAATGTTTTAATCTGTGCTCCATGCGATGTCTGCGGCACCAACAAAAATATCAAGAACCTGCTGTTCCACTATCCTCGATTTGCTTCAGAGAGTCAAGTGCTTGCAGACGCATTGCGGTGACTGAATGATCAGCCTCTTTTTGTGCAGATGACGTTACAGCACCGTCCACATCTCTCGACAGCTTACAAGACAGTGAAAGCTTTCCTGGGCTTTTATGGACGAAGCTCCTTAGGGTCGAACCATGTCACCTGTCCTTCGGCATGACATGGTTGGGATATCCATATCAATATGCATAGCCATACGGATATTCATATATCCATATCTATGCGTATATTCATATTCATATGGATATGGATGTCTATATTGATATTCATATTAATATCTATATGTACATCTTAACACCTTTAGTGCATTCTGATTAATAAACTTTGTGTATACTGTACACACGTGTTGCCACGTCTCCTTGCGTGCTCTATTCGCATGCTTCCTTTCTTCCTGTGGGACGACACAGTCAAGCTGACTGGTGCGCAGCCAGTACACGCTTGAAGTTTTCTATTTGTTTTGTTGTTTACGGCATCTTTATATCGCTGCGACATGCTTTAACATCAGCGCCCCTCTAATGAAACACCATCTTTACGCATAAAAATAATATCGTCAGTTTCGCACGACTTTTGAACTCTTCCACGCAGCAAGCGTGCACTCACATGCCTGCTGTGTGGAATGCACGCCTGCATTCCTTCATGCTCCTTCGCGACGGGAAGGGCGTTTCCTCTCTGCTTGAACGAGCAACCAACAGCAGCCCTCACACGCCGGGTGGTGCTGTTGCATGCGCCTTCCAATCGACCAAGATTGGCCGGCTCATTTGGAGAAATATGGAGACCTTTAGGCCCTTCTTTCGCCTAGTCACGCGACACACTTCACATTCACTCATACTAAAAAATGAGAACCGTGCCTGAGCGCAGATTCGTCATATGTAACAACAGTACATTTCGCCACTTCCGGTGTCAACACATTGGCCACTGGACCGAAACTATCCGCCATGGCTGCTTGAGCTACCAACTATTGAAACGTCAATAGAAGGACTTCACAGAGAGCATGAAGTACCAATCGTTACTGCACTGCAGTTGGCTTCACATCACCTGTTCGACAGGCATCAAGGCTACACTCATGCGTACACTGACGGCTCCGTCCCCAAAGAGATTACGACATCAGCATTTATCACTCCGGAGTTACGTGAAGAATATGAATGTTAGTAGGCCATCTTTGCTCTTGAACTACATTGGAGCTCATAGCAATCTTGCTGGCCATAAGCTTTATTAAATAATCAATGATGCCGAGTGTATAAAGTGGCAGCAGCAAGCGCAGAACCGAGCTGACTAGCGTAACATGGGAGGGGCCATTTTCTGCTGTGGGGGCAGTCAGGCTCATGATGATGATGACGCTGAGAAAATTAGTCGTAATTACAGATTATTGGTGGCACTTGCATGAGTGAAAATGCTACTCCAAGACATATCGATGTGTGTATAGTATACGCGATATCAACAGAGCTTTCACAATCTACGAAGTCGGATCATCGAGTGAAATTTCAGTGGGTTCTTAGTCACTGTGGAATCATGGGAAAAGAAATGGCAGATAAGTTGACAAAAATTGCTTACCGTGTTTTATATGCAAACCCGCCCCATTGCTGTGTCTATATCAACCTGATATAAACAAAATTTTAAAGAAAACGAAGCGTGAATTATGCTTGTCCACCTGTTTCTCAGACAAAACAAAGGAACCAATCTTATATGCTGTTCCTCCTAATCTTGAGGGCCAATTAGACCCTTAGCTTCAAAGACGTATTGACACTCTGCTACATCGCTTAAGATCCGCAACTGCTTGCACAAAGCACTTTCTTTTTCGGATTCAGCGTGCACCATCGTCAGAATGTTCCTTCAATCACGACAACGAGTATATATATCACCTGTTGCTGGAATGTCCCAAACACGACACATACAGAAGACGGCTCAAACAGGAATTACACAATATAAATTTCGAATGAACGTTTACGTTTGTGTAAAAACTGGGTTCATGGCCATCTAAAATAAATCGCAAAGCAATGAAAGTGCTACATTGTTTTTCTTTCGAAGACACAAAGATTTGTTAGTGAGCGGATTAGGTTGGAAGCCAGCGTGTCCGCTATGTGTTTGTTTTACCCAAATGAGAACATTTAGACTCACCTATGTAGGACAGTATTATATTGATTGATTGATTTGTGGGGTTTAACGTCCCAAAACCACCATATGATTATGAGAGACGCCGTAGTGGAGGGCTCCGGAAATTTTGACCACCTGGGGTTCTTTAACGTGCACCCAAATCTGAGCACACGGGCCTCGACATTTCCGCCTCCATCGGAAATGCAGCCGCCGCAGCCGGGATTTGAACCCGCGACCTGCGGGTCAGCAGCCGAGTACCTTAGCCACTAGACCACCACGGCGGGGCCGTATTATATGTATATGCCCTATTTTGTTTGTTTATTATTTTGTGACAATCAAATGGCAAGGGGTAGCCATCGCCAAGTGATGGTTACAACAACCTCTTCATTTATTTTCACTTTAATCAAGGAAAGAATAAAATGCATTTGTATGCCAATAATCGAATAAACTTTTAACAGAGTAATTAGTTCACCCATTTCTTCAGGACTTCTACTGAAGCAATTTCATTGTCTTGTACATGTAAAACATTCGTTGTTTTTTCTTGTAGCATCCAAAGGTAGCTAGATGAAGAGGGCGTAAAGTTAAGGCCCCATCATTAGAGTATTTTAGTTTTTCTATAGGCTTGTTACCATTTACATTTTTACTGGTTACCAAAATCGTTGACGATGGCGGCAGAGCTGGAAGCGGCATCTTGTGGGCTTTGTAAAACAACAACTTTTGCCGATATTTTTGGTCGCGTCAGTGTTCTGGTCAAAGCAATGGGAAACAGTAATTACCAAGCTGGCGATGTTTTACATCGGAAGTTATGTAAAACATGTAACTCCCTGCACAAATGACATTGTGTACCTCCGCTTAGACTCTGAGCCATAGGTCTGAGCCAGCGTTGCTAATCACGTATGCTTCTCTCATAACCAGCAAAGCCTAAACGGCAAGAAGTCGGCAGACAAACCGGAATTCTCGACTATACAGATTGTATAGAACGCCACATATTACCATAAGTATGTGCAGACTCTGTAACCCCTCGCTAACTCCTTTTTTCCCCTTTTCTTATCGTTAGTATGCCATTGGACACGTCCCATTTTTAGTCTCGTGCCAGTACAGCGGAATTCTCTCGAGAAATAGGTTCTGCGCCTTCGAGGCGGGACTGGAATACCGGCTGCTTGGGCCACGCGGTGCTCCAACACTATTTTCGTTTTCTCTTTTTTTTACTTTTTTGTTGACTGCATTTCGGCTTTGGTAAATAATGGAACTTTCGCGCAGTGTATATGTCTTGAGTATTTCAATCTAATAAAAACGCCGACCAAAATAAAATACACAAAAATTAAAAAGACGTTTCGGCTCCTCACACGGGAGCCTTGTTAATAGTTGAAAAAAATTTTGCTGAGATATCGCCATGCGAAGATCCATATAAATCTTCTGTTACTAACCGCTGGTATAATAGTGTGAAAAGGTAGTGTGCGGTGCAGTATAGTATGAACAACAGTTTATTGTGTTGTTATTAATACGTGCACGAACAGTATGCTACACAAGAAGGCTTAAAAGGACTGGTTTCATTATATATGTTTCCGTTTTTATTGGAAATTAAACTAAGTTGTAGTAAATCAAGCAACCGGTATCTGGCGGCTTGCAACTTAATTCTCGCAATACTTTTCCATAGAGGCAGCAACACCACCAGGTAACAGCAACGTAAAATGGAACATTTTAAGGCTTTTCACAGTGTATGACAATGCAGTGAGAAGAACAATAAACAAACTACCATTTATGCATATCTTCGTCTTCTTTTCGAGAAGAACTTCTTTGCAGTGCATACTTCAACGACTACTGCCCTGTCTGATGCCGTCTTCGTAACGGGTCGAATGAGGTGCTGCGCATGAATGAAGGTACAGTTGTCAAACTTTAAAACAAAACCATACAGAAATATGTAGCGTTCGTGCTCCTTCTCTGCATTCCGCAAGAAATCAGTTTGGTCACCAGCAGTCGCAGTGCAGAAGCTTGGTGATAAAACGGAAGCAATTGTAAGGACGTACCCTGACGACGCGGTAATTACGGCGAAAGTGGTGTGAACTGGGCGGACACTCGGTTGAATCCGTCGAGCCCATGTTCATGTTTCAGTAAATATAGCACGCCCATGGTCAACTGCCGATGACCAATATATGCAAACTATATCTTCTAAGTGTGATTTTCTTTCGCCGTATATAGTTCCTTAGACTATTGAGGGAAATATTCAGAAACGGGAATTTTTGCGAGTAAAATCACGGGACAGATTTTATAGTATGGCTCACGAGGTACACAGATGCTGCAACTTTCGAGTTTCTAAGGTTCTAGGCCTCAGGGTCTCGGAAGCCACTCCTAGTGGCAACTTGAAGTCGAAGTGTTAGTATGATATAAATTGGCACTATAGGGCTACCAACTCTTAAATAAAAGAAGTTGGGATTTAGGAAGGAGGCACCAACGGCGGTAGTTTACACAGATGCTATACGTGTATATTAAGTCATGAGATTCCCCCTCTACCCATGCGCATGGTTGTGAAGAGTGTAGGTAAAAGTACTGTGAGAATTAGTAATTGTTATGTGCAGTTTAACGTCCCAAAACGTTCATATGGTTATGAAAGACACCGTAGTGGAAGGCTCCGGAAATTTCGACCACCTGAGATTTTTTAACGTGCACCCGAATCTGAGCACACGGGCCTACAGCAGTTTCACCTCCATCGAAAATGCAGCCGCTGTAGCCGTGATTTGATCCCGAGACCTGCGGGTTAGCAGCCAAGTATCTTAGCCACTACACCATGGCGGCGGGGCAGTACTATGAGAAGTACTTTCAATACATTAGGCGACAGGTAAAGTGACCATTTGAAGCAACGGCCTCTCGCCGCATCATTGAATGGACTAGTCTTCGAAAACGCATTATTGCGATGACCCACCCGAAGGGAAAAGACATTGTTAATCGTTAGTTTCTGCTAAGCGTAGATGGCGTAGTCCTCGTCGGAGTGAAGTGCGTTTCACAAGTCAAGGGCGGTTGTGCTTACGACGACGAATAAGAGGTATATGCAGCACGTTTTGTACATTCATTATTACATTTTGGATTTGCTTACTTTGCTGAGCGAACTCCTTACTGCCGATATCTGTGACTGCATGCCTATGGGAATGATCTTTACGCTAAGCCCTAACTGCTCTCATCCTACAACACTATCACTTGCGGCTTGCCTCAAGGAAGCATCTTAGGGCCAGTGCTCTTCAATATCTACTTAAATGATAGTGTCCGCACAAACAACGCTACATTTCTACCGTACGCAGATGAAACTGGTCTTTTTTTTGTTTCTGGAAGAAAATCATCTGGAATTATTGACAGAGCCCAAAACGTACTTTCAGATGTGTTGCGGTGGTCTACTGTTAATGAACTACGAATAAAAGCGAAAAAGAAAAACAAAAGCTGTCTTTTTCAGATCTAGAGGTACGGAAATTATCTCTCACGAATTATTAACCTTGGGTGGAATGCCTGTGGAAATCGCGGAGAAACATAAAGTTTTAGGCGTCACTTTTTCCGCTCATATGACATAGTCATGCCTTGTTGAATCATTTACCAAATCATTACCCTGTGCTGCTGGTGTTCTGTCACGACGTCGGCATTTTCTTCCGCAAAAAGCTAAGGTGCAGATCTACCACGCTCTGTTTTCCTCGCACATAATTTACTGCCCACTTTTTTAGGGCACCACAACCTCGGGCAACGTAAAAAGAATTAATTCGTTGCAAAAAAGAGCACTGCGCTATATTGCCAATGTCCCACGCAGTATGTCAGTAGATTCTCTGTTCCACCGCTATAAGTAATCAGGATAAAACATATGTACAACTTTCAACTATTTTATAACTACTTCTTTGCGAGGAAACAATTTCAAACATTTATTAAAGATTTGTCAAACATAAATATACGACACATGGATTTACGGACCTGAAGGGCTGACAGATGGCTCGTTCCTCGTTCTCGCACAAACTATTTCCTACACTCCCTTAGATACACATAATCCTCATTACTAAATGACAGTAGTGACCCTAACTTTCTTGTGTTTTCAAAATGAGAAATGCGTCAATTTTCGTCACCCTTGCGTGTGTGTTCATTATGTATAACATGTCGCCAGGATGGAATCATTCTGCTGGCGTATTTTCACATTGTATCATAGCATTACAATTTATATCGCGTGCATGAGTATTATTCACGAGTGAATATTTAGTTATTTAGTTTGCTCGATGTCTGCTTGTACTACTGCTCTATTTGTGTAATAACACTCTTCTAATATTTTGTTCATTTCTCCGGCTATAAATGTAAACGCTTGTATTGAGAAACTGTTTTCATGTATGTGGGCCCTCAGGCATTTTCAAGTGGTTTTTTTAACCGGTTTTTGCCCGAGGGACCCAACTTGCTGGGAAAAAAAAACATGTTGGAAATAAATAAATGTATTATATAAATATGAATCCATGTCAAACAGCCCTGATGCAGTGGTAGTTTCTAGTCAACATTTCTTACTTTACTGCGCTTATCCAAGCATGCTTATGATGCACAATAAGTAATATTTTTTGTAAGATATGCTGCGCGTTGGCAACACGACATTGCACACATTATTTTTCAGGCAGATTTTCAGTTGCACTGTCCCTTTTGATAGCAATGAAGCACTCCAATCGTAGAGCTTTATCGTGCAATCAGTGAAGGCAAGGTAATCATTGATGAGAAATATCCACTTTGTCTCAATCGAAAGTGCACGTGTGACCGGACGATAAATACTCACATAAAGCTAGCTTGTTTGCAGCGTACGCGCTTAAAAACTTAAATACGTGCAAAAAACGCGGAATGTCCTCGTTTTTTTTTTTGTTCTTGTTTTTTTTTTCGCGGCTTTCGTTGCTCGGCTCCCTGAAACGATAGCGTTGCGGCAAGGTGTCTTTTGTTGTTTGCAAACGTGCAGCTTAGATTTTCCTTTACGCCAACAGATTCAGAAGTGTACAGAATATTTCACCGTGCATTCATGTTTCCAACACTTACACCTACGCGAACAGGAGCAGCCTTGAACCACACAAAATTTTGAGTGATAGGTTCACCAGTGATGAAGGAATGAAATCCGGAGTTGCTCAGATCATAGTGCACCATAATCCATTTCTCAAAACGCGTGAAATCCGACGAGAACTGCAACACGAGTTTGCAACACGAGTTTACTTACGCTCTACTGCACACCGTCCATGCATCTCGGTTGTTTGTTCAGGGTATTCTGATGCGAGTCGCTGGAATTTCACTGCCGCCACAAACTCCTTCGCATTCATCAATGTTTGTGGTATTACATCACAAAGTAGCATAAACTACCAGTCTTCCGTATGTGCGCAATCACAAACGCAAGACGTCTCGCGCGCAGACTAAGATACTGGGCGAGTGCGACCTTACCGGCACTTGAAGGGAAGCGGAGAAAATGTATACCCGCGAATCTTTCCGCCAGGCGAGAAACGAGCGCTAGTGGTTAAGGTGGAACTTTACCAGCCGACATGTTTCGTCACTAAAGTTCTCGTTTCTCGCATTCAGGATCACTGCCCGAACATTGCTGAGCTCGTCGCTTCCTAGCAATGTGAAGTCACCTCATCGAAATACGCTGCCTACACGTATTGCTTGGTAGTTCATCTCCTGGCTCGATCAGCGCACTTCTATGAGACTCGATGGTCGCGCCGAAACGCCTACGGTATAACGCTCGATGATTATTTCCTGAAAGGTGATGCTGCTCCGAGTGCGCACTTGATAAGTAGCCAAAATGAAGATGCCGCTAGTCACAGGTAGGCACCTTCATCGGAGTAACGTGCCAGTGGCTAGCGTTATAGAGCACTTTAGTCTTTCAGTATTTCTGGTCTTTTCTGGACTATTTAATAGACCACTTCAATGAGGCATCACCACACCTTGAAGACGCTTTGTTCCCTTCTCCCACAGAATATTGTCGAATTCGCCACTTTTCCCACAGCCTAGAAGCTTGCTGACATGTACTCGAACATTATCTCAACTTCGGCATTTCAAGGGGAGTTAGCAGTACGGAGTGTGAAATAGAAGCGAGAGGAGCGAGAAACGCTGAGCATGTCTGCGATGCAAACGGTTGCCGATTGCCCGGAGGTATTCTTATCAAACATGCACTATCTTTTAAAGATTCCGCAACTCTGCCCTTCTACTCTGGCATTTTAACCTTCAGTCTCTGAGAAAGGTGTCTTGATCTAATCGGCAAAGTGCTTCGTCTCAATTCCCTACTCTTTTCATCAGTAAGAGGCAAAAAAGAAGGCAAAACTAGGCCTGATGAGGCTCCCAAGGGCAGAATAACGAGAAGTCACTACGAGCAGCACGTCACGCGGTGCCTGTGCCATCTAGCGCTGAAGAGAAAAGACACGCGGGTTCCTCACTTTTACGCGGCAGCTTCAAATGTGTCACGCTTTCAAGAGGCTGCACCCAAATATAGAACTTACAATAAACTGCGGTATCTTTGAAATGTTTTTTTGACAGCGGAAAGCCGCCCTAAAGCATGTCATGTATCCCAAATGAGCAAAGCTGATTTTTTCATTTTTAAACGGCTCGCTTCTTTGTTAGGTACAACTGAACGAATCTAATGTACCATTATAGTGCAATTATACCAAGGAAAACATAGAGGACATCAACTGTTGTCTTCAATTGTATACTTCAATTAATATGGCGAGAAAGAAAAAATATTGGTGACAAAACACCCAGGATCCTTTAACCACTACATTTGATTCCATTTCAATCATATAAATGCACCTAAATTCACGCCATATTTATTCCACGCCAGCTAAATAAAAATAACGTCATCTGTGCTTTCCTTGATCCAATTTTTTGTTGGATTCATGTACTTTTGTTTTGTATTGTGGAAACTCATTCACATGAACCAATACGCCATCTTGTTATTCCGTTGTCTTACTAAATATACTCTAAGAAAAAGTCTTCCAGCTCTTTCTTGTTGGGGAGGGGGAGGGGGGAATTCTGACTTGGCACGTGTATAGATCTTTTTAAGGAGACACGCGAGTTTTCTTCGCAGACGAATATACTCTCTTCGAAGAGTCGTGTGACCCAGAAAAAAGTTTAAGCACCTCTGTTAAGAGAGTCTCATACAGTGGCGTCCCCTGTTAGAGTGAACATGACTCAGCGTGGCCGCGCTCCGCACCGCGCCAGTGTGCCAGAGCAGTCGTGCATCAAAGCATAGTGACGTTTGCGCACACGGACACGCGAGAGATGCTTTCCATCGTCCGCTACATCGCCTGAATGTGCCATTCCGTAGTAAACAAACGCCGGTTTCACTTGCCTGTAGCACAACAAGAGCGGCACGTTCATGTACGCCTGCGCCCCTTTGGTTCGATACCCGGCGGCGCCGGCTGCATTGGCGCTCCGCAGAGCGCTGCCACGCTGAGGCGTTCATTGTTGCTTAGAGTGCGAAATACCCGAACATAGACAAGAAGTGGACACGGTGCAACGCTGTTCCACGTGCACTTCTTGTCTATGTCCGGGTATTTCGCGCTGTAAGCCACAATGAATCTTCACCAACTAGCCCTGTTTTTAATCACGCTGAAGCGTGTTCACCCTAACAGTGGACGGCACTGTACGTGGCGAGTCAGATCGCTAAAAAAAAAAAAAGAGTCAGAGAAGCTTTGTTTTTCTTGGTGTTCGTAGTCGACCTTCTAAGAGAATGGCACCAACTCGCGTTTACCAGTTCAATAGGGAATGTGATATCACACACGCAAGTTTGGAGATGGTGAAATCGGTTGGTCGAAAATAACTCAAGGTTTAGGTAGTTCTTTCACTATATAAACGACAAAAAGCATTGACCAAAAACTATTGCACTGATTACATTGACGAGATTATGTTTTGTCACCAGTACAGCAACTAGTCATTAAATGGCAGTTCGTATAAGAAAGCCATAAAAATTTTAGATGCAATATTGAATGGTAAGGCTGGCGATAAAATATTCGCAGCTCTGCCCCAATTGTGGTACGACAATTGAAATATATTGTGGGAGATAATTACACTTCCTGAAGGTGGTACGGTTGGTTTTATGAAATCTTCGTTGTGTTTACTTTTTGTTCCTAAGTAATGGTGCAGTCACTTGTCAACCATAAAGCAATTATTTGCAATGAAACATTGCCTGCTTGTTCATTCAACCTGTCAAACACTCTTCCATCAGTTTTATTGTAACCGTTGTTTCCTGATTGGTGCATTAAAACAATCGGACGGATAAATTCTGGATGCGCTTGACATATACTTAATGTCCTTGTCATCCCGGTTTTGAAAACAACCTCGTTCATTTACTCTCAGGTGTCACTCGGAAACGCAGTTTTATAACGGATGTTTCAGCTTTGAGACTCTCTGCACCATTTACTGTGATCATACTCGGTGAAGTGCAATCCAAGCCCTTTCGTAGCCCTTACTGAAGTACAGCTGCTAATTAAGTCTTATGAACGTTCAATTAAAAACAAATTGTAGTGTATTTCATGAAATTAATTTTACTGCACTCATTTCTACTGACTAGTAGTTTATGCACCATGGTCGCAAATATGCTGGCAGCTTTAAATTACTTCTGCTCGTACTTTAACACAATTATTTTTAGGGAAAGATAAATTTGCAAAGGAAGTGTTATTTGCTCGTTCATTGTTGAATCATTGTTGGATAAGAAGCATGTAAGACGAGGGTATATGATCTCCTCAATGCTATATATGGCGTTCCCACAGGAGGTTTTCGGAGGTCTAGAATGGGAGGAGTTAGGGTTGAGAGTTTATAGATAGTACCTTAGTGTCCTGCCCTTTGCCCATGACATTGCATTGCTTGTCAACTTAGGGGCAAATTTCAATTCGTGATTACCTAATTAGACAAGGACAGCAGCAAAATAGGCCTTAAAATTAATCTACAGAAAAAGAAAGTTGTGTACAACAACCTCGGAATAGAACAGCGCTTCGAGGTAGGTAGTACTGCCCTTAAAGTTGTAAAAGAGTACGTCTATTTAGGACAGGTATTAAGCGTGGAGCCGAACCACGAGATGGAAGTAACTAGAAGAATAGGAATGGGGTGGAGCACATTCGGCAAGCATTCTCAAATCATGACTGGTAGATTGCCGCTATCACTCAAGAGGAAGGTATACAACAGCTACGTATTAGCGGTACTTACCTACGGAGCTGAAATCTGGAAGACTACAAAGAGGGGCCAGCTTAAATGGAGGACGACGCAGCTAGTGATGAAAAGGAAAACTATAGATGCAACCTTAAAAGACAAGAAGAGAGCACAGTGGGTCAGGGAACAAAGAGGGATTAAGGATATCATATAGCTTATATTATGAAGAAGAAATGAACATGGGCCGCGCACATAGTGCGTAAGCAGGATAACGGCTGGTCATTAAGGGTAACTGACTGAATTCCAAGGCAAGCGGGTGAGGGGGAGACAGAAATTTCGGTGGGTTGATGTGATTAGGAAGTTCGCGGGTATAAAGTGACAGCAGAAAGCGCAGGGCTGAGTTCACTGGCGGGACATGTGAGAAGCCTTTGTCCTGCAGTGGGCGTAGCCAGGCTGATGATGACGATTATGATGATGATGATGATAGATTACGGGTAGCGTTGGATTCAGTCCCGCTTTTGGACGAGCGCAGTGACCGGAGTGGTTTCCTTGAGGCATTTAGAAGTCATAGCACAAATAACCGAAAGCATTTGGAATATGCCGTTTATTTTTGATGCACGTAATAAAAATACAAAACTCCCATGTGGGTCTAAAACGACTCATCGTTAAACACAGCTCAAAATAAACACAGACGAGATACACGTGCAAAGATGTACCGCTGTCATGATAGAAAGGCACAACGCAGACACCTAGAACAAGAAAGACTGACAGGACTTGGTGCTGCCTGTCAGTCCTTCTGACAGGCAACGCCAAGTCAGCGCCGAGTCCCGTCAGTCTTTCTTGTCCGGCGTTTGTGTGCTGTTCCTTTCTTTGAAGCCAAGCCAACCAGCTCAAGTTTATATCCTTTAGAAGTTGCCGTTCTGTGTGCATTTTGTCCAATTTCATTTTTGCTATTTATTTTGCAGATACCTTCTAATTAGCTCGCTGTTAAGGACTCTATATAATACGCTGTTACTTTGTCTAAGACTTTATATTCAAATGCGAGAAGTATTGCGAAGTGATCCTATATAATACAATACCAACAGAAGAACAGCCACCCCGCCTAAATAATTTTTCAGAAGTAGCCATGCACTGTCTATTACTTTTTATTGTTTCTATTCAGAAATCTATTTGTGGTTATTAGTACCTTATAGCATCGTGTTTAGGCACAGCGATACTCGAGTGCTAAAAGTTACGCCACAAAGCGCATGCACCCCCTTGCATGTAGTCCACAAGGCTGTAATTCCCCGGTTGCAGCCACATAAACTTCGGCTGCTCTGCTGAATACGCTGTCCACTCTAGCACATCAGGTGACGTAGGTTTTCTGCACAGTAAAGACAGTAAAGACATCGTTCACCTCATCTGGTAATTCTGCCAATAAATGCCATCACCTTAAAATTGGATCATCAGGTCACATACCCGTCTATCCGAATATATATCACCATCAATAAATGAGCCGAGGAATAGCGGCTTGCATGAATATTCATGGCTGAATAACTAACTTAATAGATTTCATGCTGAATATTGTGGGAAAGGCTGGAGCTCAAGTTTAAATTGTTTTATTATATGTACCGGCGCTGTTAAACGGACGTTAAAGAAGCACAATCGAAGCAGGCGATGTTCCTGTGTTCTTTTGTGCCATTGAAGAAGTTAGCGGCGAATAACCACTATAGACACGATTTTACTGCCATCATGATTATGTTGTCTTTCATGCGTCACTGGCTGCTCTTTGTTACCTATTAACGCGTTAAAGACATCGTTTCGCAGAAATTCTGGTGGTGGCGTCATTGGATGTGAGCGAAAAAAATTGATAAAGTTTCGATTAAGTAAAAGCAAGAAATTTCAGGTCTGAGTTCGAATCAAACCCGGGTTGTTTGCATGTCAAGCGAGTGTTCTACCACACAGCCAGGCATATTTTGTTTTTCTTTTCCAGTATTCAATAAAATATTTGCGTACTAAAGACACAGATAAAGCAAAAAAGCACAATCACATGTGTACCGTAAGCGCTCAAGCGTTACTATGAAGTACTCAATGGCTAACACATCGTAAGAGCGAGAGTTCTTCACATCGTGTTATACAGGAACAGGGATGAGGCCAAACACCTCACCAAGATGGAGTACCAGTCGTTTCGGAAGTCTAGGTCATCATAAATGTCCTTGAGGTGAATTGACATTTCAATGAAGTGTGTGAGTGAGGAAGTGCTGGGTTGTGCATTACAGTCCTGCATACGTGTCTTCCATAAGCTGTGCCCATTGTCAAAACCGTATTATATGGCACTTCATCAAGTGGTCAAGTGGTGCTGGTAGGAGATAACGTATCGTGTGAGAATTACTGACGAAACTTTTTTTTTCAGTGTTCGCTGAAGGACATCGAAAAAAGAACACAGTGTCTTTGCAGATAATAAAGCAATGTTCTATCGTTTTCGGCACATTACATATGTGGCAGTTAACGGAGGGAACAAAAATATCTCTTTTTCTAACTACGTGTTTACCGGCAATGTTTCAGAGTGGAGTTTATAGAAGAATGTTTTTGATTTCGCTGGAATGTACATTTTTCGCACTCGCCTAGAACATCATGGCCTGGAAGATAGGCGTAGAACTAACGGGAGGCGGAAACAGCATGCTTAATAGATCCTTGTACACTACCTTTCTCGATACTGTGTACAAGTATTCTACGGAAAAGCGAACTTTAAGGAACTGAACTGCGAGGTGAACATGCTGCATGAATTTCCGCAAACACAGGCGTTCGAGAAGTTGGCTGAAACAATTATGCCCAGTAAGCAATCAACAAATGTGAACTGCAAGAATTTGCTGATTACGAGATGGGAACTGTCTCGAAATGAAGAATGATCGTAATACTATTTGCCATAGATAATGGTGTTTAAGTCCCAACCCATCCTGACTCACTGGCCTGAATATGTCGTCACGACGCATAAGCTCAAAACTCAAAGACCACATGAAATTTCCGAAAATCCGGTGAAAGCGCTGTATGTAAAATTTTGCGCAATTGATATGTAGCAATACATAGTAAAGCTTTGTCGCAAGAAAAGTATTGCAAGCTTCGCCTCTCCCAAATATTGAAAGTAGTGGGTAACAAATGTCTGGGCCTATCATTCAAGCTTAGAAACAGACTGCTTTCAGGAATACGCATTTAATCTATACGAATATAATGATACACCGAGGTACATTGGAAGAATTCTTGTCCAATTAATCTCTGCGATCTGATTCGGCGTGCTACCTTACGAGCCAAACCGCCTTCCTTAACTCTTAAAGGCATTTAAACGAGCACCTCATCCAACGCCAAACTTTTCAATCGTAGGTACCACATTTTCTACACTCGGCTTATCTGTGCAAGAAAAGCGACATCGTCTGCATAAGCTATTACTTTAGCTTCACTGCCTAATGTTCTGAAGCCACCAATGCGACTGGACTGTAATATGCTTAAGCACAGTGGTTCTAGATAAAGTGCCAACAAAAGCGGCGACATCGGGCTTCCCTGTTTCTCAGAACACGAAATAGAAACAGATTTCGAGAACTGACAAGTAACGATCAGAGAACTTTGTTTGTGAAGACAGTGAAAATAACCTCCTCTGCTTAGAAATGCAGTGAAAGTAACGTTTGTGCTTTACAAGCACACGTCCTGTTAACATGATTCACGATACATGAAACATTGCAGTAATAATGCGTGGTACAAGCAACATATGTAACAGCGCATAAAACTAGGAAAGACGGCACGGACAGGTTCTAAAAAGCAGTGACTTCCAACTGTTTTATGCCACTGACGAAACCAGGTATTAATGCATGCGCATATATTCATTTATACCAGGCTGGAAAACAGTTGGAAGTCAGTGCTCTTTACAATCTGTCCGTGCCGACTTTTCTAGTTTTATGCGCTGTTACATATGTTGACAATGAACTAACTAGCCCAGCAAGCAACCATCTGTGTGTATAAGCATACATTGCCATCGGGCCTCAGAACATGCGATTATTAATTACTTCATAGTTTAAAGCAAGTCACACACTACAAATAGCGCACACGTTACGGCGCCTATTCCCTTCAGGCCGCTTAGGGGGTGCATATCAAGTTCGAAAAGATTTTGTACACTAAATGTTAGAAGCTACAATCACTTGATACATACGTCAATACAAGCAGTAGTAGCCACTGATACGTCACAAAAAGAAAAAAATGTAGAAATCATATTTTTTTTCCTATCCTAAGTTGGTCCTTTTCTCTTCGCCTTCCAACTTTTGTGCGCATTTTTTAAGCAGATTATTTGTGAGAGTTCTGGCTCTCCGTAAAAAAATGGCAGGAGTAAGTTCGGCAGTAATTCTGACAGATTCACTATCACTATGTGCCTCCCTTACTGAAGATGAAAACTCGCATGCTCTGAGTGCTTTCAAAACATTAGTTTCCACGCCTAACAATTTGATCAAATTTGTCATTGTTTCAGGACATAAGGGCCTATTTGTCAATGAAAGGGCAGATGCGTTGGCAAAGTCATCTTTAAATGGGTCTCTTATTGAGGTATCACTGGCATCCCAATTCATTATAGGGGCCAGACTAAGAAGAAAATTGCTATTAGACGAATATTCTGCATCTTTACTAACGGCCACATTAGAATCAAGCACTTCATGTATCATCGGAATAGTAAAATATGTCTAACTCGTGTAATTTAAGTAGCAATCGCTAGAATGCGTTGCCAGACTTCGCGGCTAAATTTATATTTACGTAGAGCAGCTCTCGTAGCCTCCTCTTATTGTCCTTTTTGTGGAGTAAATGAGTCAACCAAACATTACCTCATTTTCTGTAATAGATACTCTACCATACGCAAAAATATTTATCTGCTATTTACCATCTCCTTAAAATATATTTAAGTGTGAAAAATGTGCTTTCTTTCGGGGCATTGTCTCTTGGCCACAGTGACGGGAAGATTGCTGACGCTTTGCAAGAGTTTATCAAAGGTTCAGAGGTATAAGTTTGGAAATCAATCTTCGCTGGATATTTTTATTACTTCTTCAACCTCACTTTTTCGTTCAAATGCGCCGCTTCGTTTTATTCCGATACAGTTTATGATTTCACTGTCACATTCGTCCTGTTTCATTTTTTTTTTCTTTCTATATAGGAAATAGATCAATTCTAACATTTAATACAGAAGTCTTTTATAGAAACTATCCGGTTCTTGGCCTATTCCCCATCTACGAATCAGTGACAGGATATCGATATCGCATTCAACTCTTTGAAGCGAAGTTTATGTGTCTCCCAATTTTACACTTTCAGCCTTCTGCAAGACACGAACGCTCGGTTACTCATCATTTATTGGCAACGCGCATGATTTATTCCAAATATTTTTCACGTCAAAACAAGTGTATCATGTCGTACGCCCAAGCCCGCATAGACTTGGCCCCCCACGTGAGGTCAAAATCATGATGTGTGCTCAACAACATAAACGTTTCCACCATTTATTACGCCGACAAATATACGTGTCACCGATACTTCACCTATAAACGCGTATGTTTTCTTACTCATGTTATTTCCACCAACCATAACTACTAATATAAGTACTTTCTGTTCATAGGTCGGCAAACCCACGCACCAGTAGACCCCCTCGAACGCACTCAGACTTACATCAAGCCGTGTGTCTTAGTCTGAGTGAGCCAGCGTGAGTAGGTAATATCTTGGGGAGTGTAAGTTCGAGGAAGTCCGGCTCAGATAAGTTTTAGTGAGACTGAGCCCGAGTGAGTCTGAAGCGTATAAGGTATACTTCTTGAGTGAATATGGGTGAGTTACACTTTCTTTTGCCGACTTGTGGTCCTATATAATCATCTTCAGCATTACAATGAGCCCTACCCGGATTCACAATCGTATACTCACGTCTACTTACACGCATTCCAAAGCAGTATCGTTCATAGGTAATTTCAATATTACCTATGACGATACTGGTACCGACGCACGAAAGCAATCGACGATTTACGAATCACTAGACGTCTTCAGAAGAAGATACAACGCCGCAAAGACAAGCTAGAGTCACAACGTTGGCCATCCTTCTGCGCGTCGTTAGATCCCCACAAGCCTTTATCACACTTGTAGAGGACAATAAGAGGGCTCCGGGCAGCTCCCATTCAGCGGTCTCCATTCAAGGCTCTAGCCCTCTCTCAACAGAGATCGGAGGTCGACGTGGCAGAAGAGTTCTGTGCCAAATTATCTGCTCAGCTCGCAGATCCCAACATCTCCACACTCTCACATGGTGGCACGACATCACGAGATCACCACATGGACCAATTTTTTTCTATCCATGAGCTTAAAGCAGCACTGGCTTTCTGTAGAAGGACATCAGCACCCGGGCCCGATGGAATATCATACAGAGCACTGTGTCACCTTAATGAGTGTGCGAGGAGTGCCCTCCTCTAGATATACAATGATTCGTGGCGAGAGGGCACCCTCCAAGTTAACTGGAAGACCAGCCGTTTGGTTCCATTACTGAAGCCTGGCAAGTCCCCATTGGTGCTCACATCGTACCGCCCGATTGCACTGGCTAGTTTCTTGGGCAAGGTGATGGAGAGGATGGTACTAGGACGACTAGAATGGTTCCTGGAGCATCACAACATCTACCCGGACGCTATGACAGGTTTTCGCCGTGGCCGGTCATCAATTGATAGCGTGATAGACCTAGTCAGCTACGTGCAACATGAAAAAGCCGTAAGCGTCTCTGCGCTTCTTTATTTCTTGATGTTAAAGGGGCGTACGATAACGTCACACATGAAGCTGTCCTCGCCGCTCTCAAGGAGGTAGGAGTGGGCGGTCGGATGTTTCAGTGGCTACGCAGCTATCTCTCTGAGCGATCCTTTTTCGTGAGAACCGAGGATGATGGCACTTCGCTACATTACAGCCACCGTGGTGTTCCCCTGGGTGGCATACTTAGCCCTGTACTATTCAACCTGACGCTAATAGCTCTCAATGAGCATCTGCCAAGTACTGTCAGATTGTCAATGTACGCGGACGACATCTGCGTTTGGACGTCTGCAGTAACACGTCTACAGCTGCGAGCGCGAATAAGAGAGCTGCCACTCAGGTTGCTATTTACCTGCGTCAACGAGGTCTGGAAATTTCCTCTGAGAAATGTGCACTTGTGGCATTTACGCGCAAACCAATGCAGAACTACAGCGTTCTGATAAACAGCGAAGGGATACGTCACCTCCGATCATACACGTTCCTAGGTGTTATAATTGACAGAGACCTCTCATGGAGCCCACATGTATCATATATGAAAAGGTGATTGACAGGCATCTGTCATTTGTTCAAGTTCTTCGCTGGAAAGAACTGGGGAATGTCCACAGCTGCTATGCTGCGACTATACAGGATTCTTTTCCTTCTATTCCTTCGGTAAAGCCTACCTGCGTTAACCAACGCAAGTAAAACAAGCATACGAATGCTTTAAAGTGTCCAGGCTCAAGCACTCCAGATTTGTTTAGGCTTGCCCCAAAGTGCATCAACAGCGGCAACTATCGCCATCACGAGGGACCACCTCATCAAGACCCACATTAATGTTGAAGTGCTGCGGACACATATACGACACCTTGCTCGAACCCCTCGACATCACCTAGCCTCTCTACCAGTGGACCGACCATGCACATCTTACCGCAAAACAGTGACCGCACATGGCGAGTCGATCCCAACTTCGTTCTCTCCTGCCGCTAGACCTGTGACTCCGCCATGGTGCCTCGCTCGACGAATGATTAATATTAACATATCTGGCGTCCATAAAAAGGCCAATTTGTCGCCACCGGCTCTTAAACAGCTCACACTACTTCTCTTGTATGAGAAATACCAAGACTCCACACATATATACACTGGCGGATCGGTTCAGCCGGACAGCTCTACAGGAGCAGTAGTGATACCAAGGTTGGCCACGACAAATAAATTCAAGACATCTCACGCAACAACATCAACGGCAGCAGAATTGGCAGCACTTCGTGCCGCGTTGCAATTTGTCGTTGATCAACCTACACGCAAGTGGACTATATTCTGCGACTCGAAGGCGGCACTGCAGTCTCTACTATCAGCCTTACGCCGTGGACCGAACGAGCAGCTGGTACTAGAGATAGCAGAGGTTATACACCACCTGACTGAGAAAGGGCACCAAATTACATTTCAGTGGTTACCCAGTTACTGCGGAATCATCGGCAATGAACGGGCCGATCAAGCTGCCCGCTCAGCCCACACAGAAGATCATAAACTACGACTACCACTTTCTAGGACGGATGCTGCACGAAAGCTCCGCAGGCTTGCTCGCCAGCAAACCACGTCACAACGGAATCAGCCACACTTCAAGCATGCCCGACTGTACTCGCTTGACCCTACGCTAAGTCTTCAAGTCCCGTCGAGGCTTTGCCGAGCAGACCAGACCCTGTTATGCAGGCTGTGGTTGGGCGTTGCGTTTACCAACGCCTACTCTTTCCGTATTGGGATGGCCGACACCGCAGCCTGTGGCAACTGTGGCAAAGAAGAAACGATTCAACATATTCTTTGTGACTGCCTAGAGTATAGTAAACAACGACTGCCTTCGCAAGGAACTCAGCAAGTTAGATAATCAACCTCTGTCGGAACAAGGAATTCTACAATATCGACAAGATGTAACTTCACAGAAGAAGGCCCTGAAAGCGCTACTACACTTTTTGCGATCGACCGGCCTTACTGAACGATTGTAGCTAGAACGCCTTTCCTGTGTGTTTTCGTTTTCACGTGAGTGCGCATGCGTTTTTTTTATCTACCACCTCTTTCTTGCCCCTACTTCCCCGCCCCCAGCGCTGGGTAGCAAACCAGATGCCAATATCTGGTTAACCTCTTGGCCTTTCCTTTTTCTCTCTCTCTCTCTCTCTCTCTCTCTGAATATTTATTGATCAAAAAAGTGAATTACGTACGGGGCCGCCTTGAACTCCACCCCCGCCTACTCTTCCAGAGAATGTTTTGATAGATATATGCTATGTTGTCATATATTTCAATACGAGGGGCCTTACTATTTTGCAACAATTCATAGCTTGTATTCGATGGTATACTAGATAAGAATGTGCAAAAGAAAGCACCTAGCAAGTGAGGTACCGGTCGTAAATAGCATTCACACACCATGGTCTAGAATGCTAATTCTGGACTAACACTCGTGAATAGACTCACTCGAAGAAACTCAGACTCTGATTGAACTATCAGTTTAAGTGCGAGTAAGTCCGGCTGAAAGAATTTATTGAAGTGGGAGTCCGAGTGAGTTCGGCTCAAGAAAAGTTTGGTGAATCTGAGTTCGAGTGAGTCCAAAGCACAAGATACGCTTCATGAGTCAGTCTGAGTGAGCTCCATAATATTTGCCGACCTATTCCTGTGTTGGAGATGCACACTGACGACATTCAAAATTCGGAACGCCTCAATCACGGAAATACTTTAATGCTATGGTGCCACTTAGAACACCGACCAGGCAAATTGTGACCCAAACTAAACCCGCCTATGTGATTCACTGTGCCATGTTCACTTACCCATCCCGAGCAAATGACACCAACACCTCCATGGCATAGTCGCTCACTCGCCGGTCTTCATCGGTGTAGTTAACGGTATTTAGATACGGGATCCCAAAAAAGTACGGTATCTCTTCCATATGCCGCACGTCAACCCACTCAGGCTCAGTGGACTTTTGAGAGCGATGACCGAACACCATGCCGTACACGTTGCCGCCGTAGGCCAAGTTGTCTTCAGCGTAGAACTTAGTGGGGCAGTAAAAGTTGTGCTTGGCGATGAAATCCGCCGTTGTTTGCCTCATCTCCGCCTTGCTCGAAGAATCGCTGTTGTTCAAGTAAGATATTCCTAAAGGAACGATTTTTTTCTTGAGCCACATCTGAAAGGTATCGTATAACGCATCGATTAAAGCGGGGTATTCGTAGTCGCTCAGGTCGTCTTGCAGCAGCTCTCTATCGGTCTGCATGTCAAAGAAAAAGCCACCTTCATTCGCCACGACGGAAAGCACCACATCCACCACTCTAAACAGGCCTTTTTCCGAAGCAATTGACGGCAGGTACGGTATGTACTCGGTGTTGAACGTGGGAAAGAAGGCCAACATACAAGGAGTGGTCGCGTTTTTTGTAGCGTCGACGATATCCTGGGCTGGCTTGCTTCGTAGGCAATCCAAGACCTTTTCCGGGTGCGTTGTCAGGTCTTGGAAGACATCCGCGCACCCAAGTAACGCAGCAATTGAGTTTCCCCGTTTTATGCTTTCGAAAACCGAGTCGACGTTTGAATTACTCGTTTCCGTCCCACTCATAGAAAACATGCGCCGGAACAGGCCACCAGCGTATGGCGACATGAGGTGAAGGTGAATGTCCATGGCTCCAGAACTTTCGCCGACTGCTGTGACGAGGTCCGGATCACCTCCGAACGCTGCGATGTTTCGCCGAACCCACTTCATGACGAGAAGCTGGTCCCACAGTGCCATATTTCCTGGCGCCCCCTCATTGCTCGCATCTAGGAAACCGAACATTCCGGATCTGAAATTGCAAGAAACGACAACGACATCGTTGAGTGCGGGTAATGCGGCCCCGTCGTATCTCGTCTCGTAAGCGGAGCCAACCAAGAAAGTCCCGCCGAAAAACCACAGCAATACGGGAAGCTTCGTCTGTCTCGATGGTTTCGGTGTCCACACGTTCAAGTACAGGCAGTCTTCCGACAGCGGCGTTGGTATGTAAAAGATGTAGGGAACGCGAGGCTGCATGCAGGAGGCCTTAACGCTGGTCGCGTCGTAGGTTTTCCCCCACGGTGGCTGGGGCACTGGTTTGCGGAAACGGAGCTCTCCGGTAGGTGGCAACGCGTACGGAATTCCGAAGAACACATCAATTTGCTTTCCGAGGACAGTTATCGTCGTGCCGCGCACCTTTCCTTCCCTGGTGGATACTACGACGCCACCCAGCGGCGAGGCCAGTAGAAAGATAACAACTACGAAGAGTGGATCCTTCCATACGCTTGGGCTTTTCTTGCTATCCTGCATGCTGCGTGACAAAATTTGTTCTTTTTTAAACAACTAAGCCTTATGGCAGCAAAATTACTACCATATAGTATACGGCTCAATCACCCACCTAAGTGTTTTTGCTTTACATACTGTGTAGTGTACCAGTACATATGTATCCAGGCACATTGGTGAGGAGAACAGTGGTGCTCAAACTGCAATCGCGACCTATTTCATCCGTGTCATGCGATCTAGAAACTTCCGCATAAGCTTTCCTCGTTTTATGACTATGCCTAGACAGATTGACGTTAGATGTGCTCATATCACAAGCTTTAGGCGAGAAACGGTTACTTAAAGTCGAATACAACGTGTGTTCTAGTTTTGTTATTTCCGCTTTTATCGCCCAATAATGCATCGACCTTCGATTGAATATGAATAATGTAATTTTTCACTCAACGTTCATTACTACACACATTAAGATTTTGCTCTGTACAAAGCTGAAAATAATCACTAAACAAAGTTCATATTCTATATGTGTGAAGCCCTGTACTATTTGCGTCAAAAGGTCGTCGTGGAGTGTAATTACATTTTATTATCAAACATCATCATCATCATCATCAGCCCGACTACGGCCACTGCAGGGCAAAGCTGTCTTCCATAATCCTCCAATCAACCCGGTCTTGTGCTTTCTGTTGCCACGCCACACTAGCGAACTCTTTAGTCTCACCGGCTCACCTAACTTTCTGTATCCCTTTTATGCGTTTGCCTTCTCTGAGAATCCAGTCAGTTACCCTTAATTACCAGCGGTTATCCTGCCTACGTGCTGCGTGCCCAGCCCATGTCCATTTCTTCTTGATTTCAACTATGATATTCTTAACCACGGTTTGTTCCCTGACCCACTCTGCTTTGTTCTTGTCCCTCAAGGTTTCACCTATCGTTTTCCTTTTCATCACTCGCTGCTTCGTTCTCAATTTACGCTGAACGCTCTTTGTAAGCCTCCAGGTTTCTGCTCCGTTGATAAGTACTGGCATAATGCAGCTGTTATATACTTTCCTCTTGGCGGTTAGTGGCAGATTACCATTCATGATTTGAGAATGTTTGCCGAATGTGATGCACCCCACCCTCATTCTTCTAGTTATTTCACTCTCATGGTTCGGCTCTTCGATTGCTACCTGTCTTAAAAAGACATATCCCTTTACAACTTCCAGCGTCTCTCCACCTACCTCAAAGTGCTGTTTTCTGCCGAGACTGTTGCACAGTATTTTAGTTTTGTGCATATTAATATTCAGACCTACTCTTGTGATTTCCGTGTCCCGTTCTGTAATTATGAGCTGTGATTCGTCCGCTGAGTTACTCATCAAGGCAATGTCATCAGCGAATATGTAACGCTTTTAGAGTTCGAGGAAGAATAGAAATCGCTCTCCGGCTGCTGACATACACGTTGATGCGCGGACCTTGTGGAATGGTTCACAAAAGCACACAAAAAATGTTCCAGCTACCATATTGACATAGCGGAGAACCGCTAAGGACGATTTATGAGAAGTAAAATACTTCATCGGTCAGGGGTATTACATTCTGTCTTTAAGATACGTGACGCCCTACGCCGTGGCCTATTCGTAGAGCGCTGTGAAGTGTACGTAGACGCGCAGTTGTTCGTACACTGTCAACGTAAACACGCTTAGTACCAAAGCCAACGAAGACGTATAGGGTGGCAGTAGGCCTGCAACTCTCTTAAGGGTAGAGCGCCTACCTACGCTCTGGGAACAGAACATCGATAAAGCACATACAAAGCGTAGGCATAGTAATGAAATAAATGCCCTAATGACAGAAAACACAACTGAAAGTGAAGCAAAACGAGCCCTGCAGGGATTATGCGCGAAGCGTACATGTTCCGACGATGCTTACAATTGCCACAGTTGCTGATTGTGCTTCACTTAACTACAACGGGGATGAAAGCTTTGCTAAACCTTCAAACAATTCGACACTGATCTAGCTGGCAAATGCAAGACGTTATTACGAAGCGTGGATACCACATGTTAAAACACTGTTAAAAAAACATTATTCAACTTTGTTTATTGTTGTTCGTTCTATTGCTTCTGTCGTTATGGTTCCGAGCAAGTTAACTCCAGAGAGAAATTTTTTCCAGTTATTCGTTGTATAATTCTCTTACTTATTAGCAACGTAGAAAGAAAAACTTATGCGTATAACAATCAGCCGCCAAAGATGATGTGGAAGGCGTGTCCTGTTCATTATTACAGTGTTTCAATATTTCGAAAGGTTCAAAATCATACCACACTAAAAGCGCAACGTAGTTCTGAATTGTAAATACGGCCCCTTTCATTCGCACAAAGTGTATCTGACGCCTATAAGAGGCTTCATTCAGTGGGACTTCATAAACGTGCTTCATGACTTAAGATGTAATATTATAGACAGTTTTACCCGATATTTCACGTTCCTATTAACCACACTGCTTGTCGTCAATAAATCAAGAAGTTGCATTATATTTCACATACCCTTCGGTGCAGTGCATGGCTGGAAAACATGTGTCTCACCCTCTAACAAGTGGCACGCTTATATTGCAAACGCTGTACACGTTGTGGTGAATTGCATTTTTTTTTCCGTCGCCGACTTTCATCCTGCTGAATACCAAGCACGAAGTGGGCTGAGAAAAAACTTTAATTACCGGCCAACCACGTGCAAGGTAACAGGAACAGCTGCTGTCAAATGTTCAAGCTTCGTGGCCGCTGCCGAAAGGCTGTTGTGAATTTGTACCATCAGAACTATTCGCAATGTTGTTTCTTTTCTTGTTTCTTTTTCTTTCTATTGCACTTCCAGGTACCAAACATATACGAATATGGAACTTCAGTGTTTGCATTCGGTTATGTTCTCGTTACCAAACCAAATGCGCTTCCCGGGCTCCTTAAAATTGCGAAGCATTTCTTTGCTGTTCAAAGACACTTTGACAGTTTCTATCTATCTATCTATCTATCTATCTATCTATCTATCTATCTATCTATCTATCTATCTATCTATCTATCTATATATCTATCTATCTATCTATCTATCTATCTATCTATCTACTTACGTCCAAATGTTCTCGTGTTCGCCTCCTCATGATATACCAAAATTAGCTTAAGAGAATATGAGTTTATGTCAAAAAGGATTTATGGGTCATGAAGTGACTATCATGAAGTGTATGACTTGTATCACGTGAAACCTTTCATTTGCGTGTGGTGCATAACCGCATGCAATAGCCTGTGAAATGCGGGTATGTACCACACGTGATTAACTGTCTATATTAACGAGTGAGGGTGGGTTAGGACTAAAACACCTTTATCTAAGGCAAATAGTGTCCCGATTGTACTTTTTTCGAGACAATTCCCGTCCTGTAATCCGTTCCTTCTTGCAGGTTACACTTGTTGATTCTTTACCAGATTTAATTTTTTCATCCAGCTTCTCCGAACGCCCATGCTTGTGGGGATTCATGCAGGAAGTTTACCTCGCAGTTCAGTTCATTAAAGCTCGCTTTTCTGTAAAATACCTGTACAAAGTATCGCGCAAGGTGATGTATAAAGACCTACTGAGTGCACTCTTCCCACCTCCATTGTACCGTTCACTGTACTCCAATCTTCCAGGTCACGATGTGTTGAAGCGAGTGCGCAAAATGTACATTCCACCGAATTCAAAAACATTCTTCTATAAACTCCACTCTGAAACATTGACGGAAAACACATGGTTAGAAAGAAAAGGTATTTTCATTCCGTCTATTAACTGCCGTCTATGTGATGTGCCGGAAACGATTGAACATTGCTTTGTTAGTTGCAAAGATGCCATACTATTTTGGGATGTCTTTCAGCGAGCACTGAAAAAACGTTTCGTCATTAATTCTCACACAATACGTTATCTTCTACCAGCAACGGTTGATGAAGTACCATATGATATGTTTTTCCTCATGGGTTCGCACAGCTTGTGGAAGACACGAATGCAAGACCGCAATGCAGAACCCACCACCTCTTCAAGCGCACACTTCATTCAAATGGCTATCCACCTAAAAAACATTTACGACGAGCTAGACTTTAGACCGGACTGGTACTCCGTCTTAGAGAACTGCTTGACCTCACCCCTTTTTTGTTTGTATAACACGATGTGAAGAACTCTCCATGTGAGGAACTCGCGCTGTGTTAGCCATTTAGTGTTTATGAGTAACGCTTGAACGCTTACTTTCGCGATTTGATTGTACTTTTGTTCGCTTGATTTTGTCTTTATTGCCCAAGTACTTTAATAAATACCATGAAAAAAAAACGAACCGCGAGAACAGACTTGGACACTTTAGCGCGGCAGCGTTAAGAGGCCGTGTCACAGAAAATTCATTGCCGGCGTCGGTAGTGTTGCTGCAAAGGGAAAAACCCCGAAAAGGTGGATTCACACGAGGGTACGGAGGAGGAATTTTCGCAGCGGATGGCGCATCACGTGACGTGCGCGTCATCGAAACGTGTCGACCTCGCTTCATCCGCTCTCCTCCGCTCGCGGCACGGATGGAAATGTGCCGCCACTATTTCGATCCCTCCGTTTGGCGGGCGTCTGCTCTTGATCAAGAGTATTCAGCGTCGAATCTGTCAACACAGGTCGGATTGACATGGGTAAGAAGCAGGTAGCCGGCTTAAAAAGCACTCGGTGACAACTTTTCTTGGCATTGAAGGGAAAGCTACGGAGCTGACGGAGCTGTACACGTAGCACTACGTGAAGTAGTCCGTTTTGTCGCGCGTCTCGTAACGCCGTGGAAAGGGGCGGGGGCGCACCATCAGCGTTTCATGTAGACGCATATGCCGCTTAGCGTTTGAGGAGGGGAGGAGGAGGAAAAACCTTTATTGATGCTGGCTGTGCCAGGTAGCCCTTATCCCCACCGGGCTGGTGGACATCCCTAGTCCGGGACGTCATTAGTCGAGGCCGCCACCCGAGCCCGCTGCACTAGAGCTCGCTGTTCCTCTAGTGTGGAGCTATTGAGTAGGGTCGTCTCCCAGTCCTCTTTGGTGGGGTTGGGAAAGGGGGTTAATTTTGGGTTCATTTGGCAGGCCCAGACCATATGGTAAGTGTTGGCCACTTCCCCACAGTACTGGCACTGCCCAATTATTTTAGGGTCATAATATTTTAGTATGGCTGGACAGAGCAGCGTATTTGTCTGTAGGCGCCGCAGGATGCGCTCCTCCGTTTTCGAGAGTCCCTTCGCCGGTGCGGGATACAAGCGGCGTTGCTCAATGTAGTATTCTTTGATTTCTCGAAACCGTGTTAAAGGTGTGGGACGTTCAGGTCTATCAGGGGAACGGGGAGTTTCACGGGAAGTAAGCACGCGGGCCGCTGCATGTCCAGCCTCGTTACCCTGTAGACCCTGGTGTCCCGGAGTCCATATAAGACGTTTTGGGATAGGATCGCGGTTCCTGATGCTGAATTTTAAAAGTCTATTAGCCAAAGGAGAGATTTCTCCTGCAAGATAGCTCTCGCAGGCTCTTCGAGAGTATGTAACTATTTGTTTTGAGTTTGGATGGGATACTGCCAGTGCAATGGCCACCTCCTCCGCTTTACTTGAGCTTGTGGCTTTGAAAGTGAGGCCGTCCACCTGCGTTCCTTGATGTATTACCGCCGCCATGTAGTATCCCCTAGGTGACGGCCCGGCTACATCGACGTAATAGACCCCATTACGGGAGCCAAGCCGTTGTTCAAGTGCCTCAGCGCGCGCTTGCCTTCTACCCTGGTGCGCCTCCCTGGTCATATTGCGGGGAAGCGGGGACACCCAGAGTTTTGTTCTCCAAAGTTCAGTAATACGCTCCGCATTTTTGATTTCGCATTTGTGCCGGATCAAGAGGCGGTCCAGTAGGCGCCTCCCGGGGGGCGTCTGTGTAAGACGCGTATATTGATTTGTGAGGTGGGCTTCTTGGAGCTCTTGTATAGAGTTAAAGACTCCCAATGCAGAGAGTTTCTGATTTGAAGTGCTGATGGGTAAATCAAGTGCGCGCTTAATTACTTTCCTAAGAATAGCATCGACTCTGTTCTCTTCGTGTTTAGTCATTCGTAAGTACGGTATTGAATATAGAATCCTGCTAGTTACAAAAGCATTGGCGAGCCGAATCGCGTCCCTTCCTCGTAGCCCCCCACGCTTGTTTGACACTCGGCGGATCATGTGCCCTACCTGTTCTCCAATTTTCCGTAGCTTGTCTAGCGTGGTGCTGTTTTTCGTTCTGTTGTGAATCAGAAGGCCAAGGATTCGTAGTTCTGAAACCTCTCGTATTGTTGGCGTTTGAGGAGCACGTAAAAAGGCGGGACTTTCTCACGCCTTCAAGAACACGCTACCACAACAAATAAATTGAAAGAAATACAAATATATTAATGTTTTCAGCTGCGTCCTGTCTCAATTAGCTCCACGTACAAAACAAAGGCGGAACATTTATATTTAACGTTAAAAATACGGATGCCACTTTGGCACTACCATCACTGGTGGTAGGCTGCCAGTGATTTGGCTTCGTAGCTTTCCCTTCAGTGCTAATAAATGTCGAGGGTATGCACGAGGATTCCGCGAGCGTAGCTCCGGCTGTGTGCATGTGACGGGTCCGCTGCTGCGCCGGATTAAACTAATGACGTGGTGACAATTTTGTCAGCGGAGCTTCGGGATTTCGCCCTCGCGTGTGAATCTAGCTAAAAGCGCGAGGAGTCAAGGCCTTACATGACGTATCCGTCGCAGCGGATCAGCGCGAGGCATTTTGTCGCAGCGTCGCAGCCTCTGCGAAGCCGCTCTCTCTCTGTCTCTCTCTCTCTCTCCATATGGAGAACGGTTCGACGCCACGTCAAAAAGGCACGTGCCGACGCGCTGCAACGGATACGTGGGGTTAAGCCTAAGTGAACAAAAGAAACAATACTACGAAGGGAACAAAAGAAACAGCGTTCCTGGCTCGGCGTGGCGAGTTAACGCAATATCCCCCCCGCCATTATTGCGTTACGCAATGATGGCGGGGTGGATATTTGGTTTGGTAACGGGGGGTTGTGTGCTCGAGGCGGCGTTTCGATAAGTGAACTCGTCTTCTTCGAGGCTACAAGACAAGTCCCACCTGTCGAAACACCGGGGTTCGAGAACACCACCCCTGTTTACGGAATATTTCATAGCCAGCTTTCATCTTCCCCTTCCTGCAATGCCTAGTAGGATACAAAATAGAAAGACTGAAAAGCGTGCGTGATTGAAACAACTTTTAGGTCCACAATAGACGTGAGTAAACTCATCGTTACCTGGCTAAGGCCATTAGGAGGCTGTCAGATTAAACCTGACAGCCCTCGCGCGGGCCCTCTGGATTTCCAGGATCAGATATCTCCTGTTGAGCATTAATGATTGTCTTTTTTTTCTAATCAAATCAAAGTTAATTTACATCGTCAAAGATGAGTGAGCTTGGGCGAAAAGAGAGAGAGTGCTCTTGAGTAAAGCCTGAGTCCCCTTCTAAAGGCGTGCGGTAGAGACACGCAGGTGTGTCAACCAGTATGTTACATATAAGAAAACTAAGTATCATCTCCAATTCTGTCATCGAGCCAGCGCGAATTTAATCACAATAATCAACTTATAAGCTACGTACATAAACAAAAAGTAAAGGTTCTGACAATCGAAACATTGTTTGATACAAATAATTACCATCATGAAGATACATAAATGTATAAATAAGCACTAGAACTCGATCACTAAACTTACTTTTTTTAATTGATTGGTTCAAAGCAACAGAACAATAAAAACGAAAAAAACAATAGAAATGGGACATTCCTTTTCAGGTACAGCATTTATATTCGCAACAACTATTTACAAGAACTGTTTTTAATATCTCTTATACTGCGTTCCTCTCGTTACATTTTGCTAGTGTTGAGCAAGTAAAGCAAACAATTACCGTAACAATTGTGGTCCATGTTCGGTTCTGCAAAAAGTGATGTCACAAAGGTCTTCTTTTTAAATGAAACAGAACGGAGTGTCCTTTAAGATTAGAGAGATTTATTTAAACAGGCTTTTCATGTTTTTAAAGCTAGTTTCTAGCCATAAAATTTATGTAGAGGGACAACGTAAAAAACTATATATATATATATATATATATATATATATATATATACGGGAAAGAAGTGTATACATAAGGGCTCGTTTTTTCGTGTTTTGACACAATAATAATAAGATCTAACAGACAATAATGCCAAGGAAGGTATAGAGGAAGTTATTAGAACAAATGTAATGTAAATAAGAAGAAAGAAAAGTGCGTGAAAAAATAACTTGCCGTGAGCAGGAATCGAACCTACGACTTTCGAATTACGCGTTCGATGCTCTCGGCAAGAGCAAGCTGTCCCAGGAGACAAAAAACCTCATTAAAAAGCATCAAAGCATGACAGTCTCTAGTACAACAGACAAAATAGAACTGGCAGAGCTGTCTAAGTTGATTAATAAGCGTAAGGTATCCTATCTAAGAAGGTATAACATGGAGAGAATTGAACACGCTCTGAAAAACGGAGGAAGCGTCAAAGCAGTGAAGACGAAACTTGGGATAGGCAGAGATCAGATGTATGCACTAAGGAACAAAGGAGGCAAAATAACTACCAATATAGATAGGATAGTTAAAAAAGCGGAGGAGTTTTACAGAGACCTGTACAGTAGCCGGGACAACCCCGGCCTTAATACCATAAGAACTAGCAGTAACCCAGATGACACCCCACCAGTAATGATAGACGAAGTCAGAAAAGCCTTGGAGAGCATGAAAAGAGGTAAAGGTGCTTGTGAGGACCAGGTAACATCAGATCTCCTGAAAGATGGAGGACAGATTGTGTTAGAAAAACTAGCCACCCTGTTTACGAGGTGCCTCCTGACGGGAAGAGTACCAGAGTGTTCGAAGAATGCTAGCATCATCTTAATACATAAGAAAGGAGATGACAAGGACTTGAAAAATTACAGGCCGATCAGGTTGCTCTCTGTAGTATACAAGCTATTAAATGGTAATTGCTAACAGAGTAAAGAAAACATTAGAATTCAATCAACCAAAGGAACAAGCAGGATTCCGAACAGGCTACACAACAATCGACCACATTCATACAATCAATCAAGTAATAGAGAAATTCTCAGAATAGTGGACACCACTACACATAGCCTCCATAGATTACGAGAAGGCGTTTGATTCAGTAGAAATATCAGCAGTCATGCAGACACTGTTGAATCAGGGCGTCGATGAAGTATATATAAACATCCTGGAAGAAATATACAGGGGACCAACTGCTACCATAGTGCTTCATAAAGAAAGCAACAGAATACCAATCAAGAAGGGTGTAAGGCAGGGGGACACAATCTCCCCAATGTTATTTACCACGTGCTTACAGGAGGTTTTCATAGGCCTAGAATAGAAACAGTTGGGGATAAGAGTTAATGGAGAGTACCTTGCGCTTCACTGATGACATTGCATTGCTGAGTTACTCAGGGGACAAATTACAACTCATGATTATGGAGCTAGACAATGAAAGCAAAAAGGTGGGTCTTAAAATGAATCTGCAGAAAACGAGAGTAATGTACAACAACCTCGGAAAAGAGCAGTGCTTCGAGCTAGGTAATAGTGCACTTCAAGTTGTAAAAGACTATGTCTACTTAGTGCAGGTAATAACCGCGGAGCCGAACCACGAGATTGAAGTAACTAGAAGAATAAGAATGGGGTGGAGCATATTTGGCAAGCACTCCCAAATCATGACAGGTAGATTGCCACTATCTCTCAAGAGGAAGGTATATAACAGCTGCATCTTGCCGGTACTTAGCTACGGAGCAGAAACCTTGAGACTTACAAAGAGGGTTCAGCTTAAATTGAGGACGACGGAGCGAGCAATGGAAAGAAAAATGGTAGGTGTAACCTTAAGAGACAAGAAGAGAGCAGAGTGGATTAGGGAACAAACGGGTGTTAAGGATATCATAGTTGAAATCAAGAAGAGGAAATGGACATGGGCCGGGCATGTGGCACGTAGACAGGTTAACCGCTGGTCATTAAGGGTAACTAACTGGATTCCAAGAGAAGGTAAGCGGGTTAGGTGAGGCAGAAGGGTAGGTGGGCAGATGAGATTAAGAAGGTTGCGAGTATAAATTGGCAGCAGCAAGCACACGACCGAGTTTACTGGCAGAACATGGGAGAGGCCTTTGTCCAGCAGTGGACGTAGTCAGGCTGATAAGATATATATATATATATATATATATATATATATATATATATATATATATATATATATATATATATATATATATATATATATATATATATATATATATATATATATATATATATATATTTATATTTATATTTATATATATATATATATATATATATATATATATATATATATATATATATATATGTGTGTGTGTGTGTGTGTGTGTCTCAACCACATTTCGAATTTAGCTGTCATCTTTCCATAAAAGGAGGGTCATACTCAAAAACACAAAGAATGTGAAATGACAATTATAAAAATTGTCGATTAAATATTAACAATTTGGGCAATCATTTTCATGAGACTTAGTATCGTCGGGGTATTTCTTTTATTTCTCTGAAAATTGTACTAAAGAGCTATCTATGTCTTGAATGCTCTTTTGACAATAGGTCCAATATTTTTGTTAAAGTGCACCTGTCTATCCTAACCAAGTAGTTTTTTTTTACCAAAGTGGTTTTTCGAGAAGCATTACTTTTACTAATCTGTAAAGGCATTTTATATCCGTGGTGCAGGTGCCATGACCACGCAGCTGAGTTCACATGGTCATAATTCTAAAGCTTTCTCCATACGTCGCACGCATCGCCATCATAAAATTTTCTCATCTCGTAGTTCCCTGGCTCCAGCCACATGAAGTAGGGCTCTTCAGCCGAGAATGGCGTCCATCGTGTGCCGTTGGGTGCAGTCGGTTTACTGCGCAAAAGAATATTGATGAGGGGACGATGACGCTACATTGACAGTCGTGAAAGACATGCAGAGGACGCTCAAGTCATTTAATTTAACTCATGCCCCCCCCCCTCCACTTCTTTGACCGTTGCTTTAACTTGATAACAGAAAGTTTAATGTGTCTTTGCTATTTTTATCTATTTCGCTTATGACATTCCCCTCGACGTCACCGTCAATATGCAGTATTTGCTGTTCACCATGTACTGTGCCAATAACAATGATCACCTAACGGTAAGACCACTAAATGCACATCTGAGCCAAATTCATAGACTGTCACAGCAGTGCCTTAATCAAAATTACCGACAAACAGAAATTGGTGGTGGAGAAGTGTGCTTTCGCTAGTATAGGGCACCCAGAATTTGGTCACGTTGAACAACCTCAGGAGCTAAAATTTATTCCTTAGTAAAACTGCATGTTTGATAATATGCATGGTATGATTACGAAATCTAACACTATAGAAGAATATTCATGAAAGAGGCTGTCATAAATGTAAAGCGCCGCGTACTTACCCGTTCTGAGCAAATGAAGCCAGCATCCTCATGGCCTCTGCGCTAACCTGTCGGTCTTCTTCATCGTAATTGACGAAGTCCAAGAGGGGTATTCCAAAGAAGTATGGAATCTCCTGCATATGTATCACTTTAGTCCATTTAGGGAGCGTCGACTTCTGAGATCGATGTGAGAATACCATGCCGTAAACTTGACCGTTTCTCGCCGAGAAATTTTCAACAAACACCCTGCTGGAACAGTAAAAGTGACACTTTCCGACAAAGTCTGCCGCTTCCTGCCTAAACGCTGCCTTGTCTGTCACTCGTGAATTTTCCAAGTACTGGAGCCCCACAGGGAAAATACTGCTTTTGACAAATTCTCCTAGCACAGCAATGATGGCTGGTATGAATTCCTCCCAATCGTACCCCGAAAGGTCGTCCTGCAAGAGCTTCTTGTCGGGTTGCATAACGAAGGCAAACACGCCTTCATTTTCTACTACTGAAACCATCGCATCTACGACACGAAAAAAGCCCTTTTCGGTAGCTAAAGAAGGCATATAGGGCACAAATTCAGTGCTGAAGGTTGGCAGAAATGCAAACATATTCGGCGACGTGACATTTTCCGTAGCTTCAGTAACGTCACTTGCAGATGACTTTCGAAGGCACTGCAGCACTTCATCCGGACTGGTGTTCAGGTTCTGTAAATGATTCGCACAGCCGAGCACTTCGGCAACATCATTACCAGTTTGCATGCTTTCGGCAATGGAGTCGACGTCCATATCTGTGCTTTCAGTGCCGCTCATAAACAACGCTCGGTGAAATAGACCAGCGCTAAAGGGTGACATGAGATGCAGGTGGATAGCCATAGAACCGGAGCTCTCGCCGAACAGTGTCACAAGTTCGGGATCTCCTCCAAAAGTTCTGATGTTTCGCTGAACCCATTCCATCACCATCAGCTGGTCCCACAGGCCGACGTTTCCTGGAGCCCCTTCGTGGTTGGCGTCGAAAAACCCAAACATTCCTGAGCGAAAATTACAAGACACGACAACCACATTGTTAAGTGCTGTCAATGGGGCAGCATTGTACCGGGTCTCATACGCCGAGCCTAGTTTGAAAATTCCGCCGTAAAACCACACTAAGACAGGCAGGTTCATTGCATTTGATGCATGCGGTGCCCACACGTTTAGATGTAGGCAGTCCTCGGAGAGAGCTGTGGGGATATCGAAAATCCAGGGAACCCTCGGTTGCATGCAGGAATCTTTGGCGGTTGTTGCGTCGTAAACACCTTCCCATGGTGATACCGGCTGAGGCTTCCGGAACCGCAGTTCTTCGACGGGGGGAGCAGCGAACGGAATTCCGAGGAATACGTCTACGTCCCTTCCAAGAACGTTTTCGCGTAGGCCACGGACTTTTCCTTCCGTGGTGGTGACGACAACATAATCATCTGACAGTACAGTAGGCATAAGAAGGGTCAATAAAAATGCAGCTGTCGACGTGTACATGGTCCACTTGCTTGAACGGGTGCTGTGGGTAAAAAAAAGACCTGATATAATATTTTTAGGAACTGTGGTCACAAGTTTCGTTTACTGTGATCCTTATACTCTGTTGAACGACTATTGTGGAGTTTCAAATGGTGCTGCATGCAGTGCCAGTTATCCAAGCCAACAGTAAGGCCAATGCATGTGCTTTGACGCTTGATGCTCCTCTACTTTATATGGGAATGGGCGCCAAATTTCCACAGCCTTACTAGTACCATACAAAGAGGGGCGAAGTTTATATATAATAATAAATCACTGGCCAGTTGGAATACCCCATTCACTTTCCTGGTGAGCACATTGCATTAATAAGCACCGCGTGATATTTCTGGTTGGATGCTCTGAATATTAGTACAAGCGTGATCATACCGTAAAAGTGCAGAACATCTCAATGCCCACAAAACTTAGTTTCCCCTAGCTTACTTGATGCACGTGGGATATACAATACTCTTTCCCCTCCTAGCAGTTTTCGTAATAGCTTATGCGTTAACGTTAATTAACATAGCGGAAATTGCAGAAGAAACATTGACTCCACACCGTTCGTGAATTTACCTTTTATGACGTTCAGACTATAGAAAGAAAAAATGTGAATCAGACCATATGCATTAATAAGGAGCAAATATTTCTTCTAGCTGTCACTAAGGTAAAAAAAAAACATTGAAACTCGCGTATGGCTACCTCAAAAGAAAAAGCAACACCGCCTAGATAACCTGCCGAATGCTGTAATAAAATTGCTTCTTATAGGCTCTAGGGTTCGCAATTTCGCGATAACTCACAACTGCAAACTTTCCATTGAAACCAGTTTTGAATTTCCGTTTCAATGAGGATTAATTCGCGGATGAGAGAGAAAATACACCAGCATAGGTGAGCGCAGATTTCCAAATGTGCTCAAATGCCGCCATCTTGGACTAACAACGTTGCAGTTTGGTACTCGTATCAAATAAACAAATAAGTGCTACGGCGAACTCACCCGAACGAAATCACTTTGCCGGTACATTCAACGTTTCATGACCATGCTCATTTCATATTGTGACATAGAAAATCTACAAAACAAACCCTTATCAGTCTGAGATAGCGGCCCCCATGAGTCTAAACGGAAATCGTGAAGCAAGTTTGATTTCAACACTCTCCCCCCCCCCCTTAACTTCCGTTGGTCGGAAACGTCGAGTTGGCATGAGGAAGCAAACAATACCGTCGGTCTGACAAGCGATATTTGCTTTTATTCGCAGAAGGTAGCAACCATGGTTAATGGGGAAACAGAGGGTATGAAATGGGAGATTTCGTGCTCTGCGCGAACACACAATAAGGTAATATTATTCCTCATAAACTGCTGCAGCGCACAAATAGCCTTTCATATCTTCAACATACTCTGTAAATGTCGAGTCACTGTAATGATGGTGGTTATGAATTAACTTAAAATGTTCTTCTAAACGTCGAGTTGGCTTGGTGCGGTATTTAAAAGGATTAAAGTGGATGCTTGGGCGTGTTCGTATTACATGGCGGATACAAAAACATTGCAAAATACAGGGAGCAATACAAAAAAAGTCCCCGCATTTCCACGTAGTGATTTCTGATCAGTGGTCGAAGCTCTGGAGGTAAACCGTGCATCCTTTGTACATTTTGCCCACTCTTATCATGATACTAAGATGTGTTCTAGTGGGATCATATATATACACTATATGCACAACGTGTAAATTTTTACATAATACTACAGTATACTAAGCCCTCCGCACACATTGTTAACCAGCAAAAGCTCAAGCGTGAGGATACGGTGTTTAGTAGTGGGTTCAATACGACGTGTCACTGAAGCGTTTCACAATTACTAGTTACATTTTCGTGCTTCTTAATGGGATTCAACAGAGCTTTCACTCGGGTTTACCACATTGTTTTTTTTTTCACATGCCGCTCATTGTGTCTCCCATGTTCATGGTCATACAGGAATGTAATGAGGGGTGGTATTTCTCGAACAACAGGCGGTCACAGATGTCGCAATCGAAGCCAATGTTCCGCTGGAGAAATTCCCACCGCAAGCCGCCTTCACTCCGGCGAACGCGCTCCTCCAATCAGCACATTGACGACGCGACGCTGCGTTGCTGTAAGCGTCTGACATCGACAGTCAACTCGGCGGGTAGGCCTCAAGAGAAACTGTTACGTGCCGGCTCAGTGCCACGGCTGCGACGACGTCGCTCACGACGTAGCCAATCGCGCGCGTGCTTCGTAACGACGTAACTTATAACACAGCCAATCGAGACCACTCATGACAGCGATGCCGGATGGATGTTCGTTTCTCCTAGTCGTATACAAGTTACACTGTAAAGAACAACAGCGCTTTTGTTTGTGCGTTCACTTTTTTCCCGCGCTCAGTCTTTTGCGCTGTTCCATCCGCTAAAATGATTACTTCTGCTGTTGAGTGCAACTACACGAAAAGCGTTTGATACTCTCCTCAGGTCTCCAGGTACCGCATAACGGTGCAGCAGTCGTTCGAAGACCTCAAAAAGTATTCTTTCACCAAGAAATCTTATACGCGTCAGTTGGCAAATGACTTGGGACGTTATTGTGTTGCCGTTTTTAGTCCACAGAGTTTAGCGGATTATCGCTCAAGATTTTTTATTGCTTGTTTAATTCTTTATCTCTTTACTTACGTTATTTCACTAATTCTTCCAAGAAAATGTCACTCCTTGAATAGTCTAGCATAATATTAGTGCCGCTTTGGGAAAAAGTATTCATGTAGAAAAAACGAGTAATTGCGTACTCACCTTAAAGTTAGATGCATGTTTACGTTGTAAGTAGATTGCTTGTTGACATTTGCCAGCGTTCGTTTAGCTTTTCTTTTTTCTTTCTGTGTAGTTCGTTGCACCACTGCGAGATTTACGACCACTACTGCTATTCGTTGCTCCCTTTTTGTTGCATATATTTATTTGCCTCCCGAACCACGAAACAACTTCATACCAGTGCTACGCGTAAAAGGAAACTGGCTTTGCCGGTCAAGTATTTATATGCATGGCATACAGCTCATGCTGCACCGGCATGCAAGGAATGTGAAAGGCTTTTCTTTTGTAAATTTAATGCACTGTCATTTCGAAAGCCGAATAGATAGCGGCTATTTCATACCATAGGACAACTGAATAATACTGCACACGATATAAACTTGCACAAAAAAAAAAATAAAGCGGGACTAGTATGTAACAGAGTTCGTTAACAAGACTGTCATGATGACTAACCGGTGAAAATCGCTAACTGATCCTTCTGTTCATCGTTCATCTGCGAGTCCGCAGAAATTGTTACTCGTAATCTTGATTCATCTGTATGAGTATCCTGATTTATTTTGATTAATGTGTAATTTGTGTGCTCACTAAACATTATAATTCTTAGTTCTAATGGCGTTCTTTTATGATGCGACCTGCCCAACCCTCAACAAAGTTTTTGCACATCCTTTCACCAGTTACTGCTACGTCCCCTGGTTTTTGTACACTCTTCACGCTCTTAAATGTTGTCTTTCAATTAGATATATACTACCATATGGTCAAGGCACGTGATAAATTCAGTGCCGCTTATATGCGGTAAATCACACATGAAAGCGACAATAAAGTGTGCAAGCATGTCATTTTTCTTACTTCGATTTCTGCAGAGCGGAAATACACTTGGAATTTGGAGAAGCTGTTGGTGGCTCGTTCCATCGCACACAAAAATTGGAGGACGCTCGAGACTCACCTCAAGAGTGAAACACGATATCATCGTCGGGCCCCTTTCGCATCACTTTCTATATCAGTAGCCTCGCTTTGATTATCGAAGAACACCTCGACCATGCGGCAAAGAAGGCTCTACGACTAACATTATTATATTTAAAACTCTCATACTAATCACTGCAAGTACAACTGTGAAGTGCCACCACAATTCTTCTTTTTGAGAATGAGCGAAGGGCCACTAAACGCGTCGGTAAGGCAACACGTGAGTTTACGCTCGCTTTGTGGATGCTTTTTTTTTTCGGATAGTGATAAAACATGTCGGAGTGCTTTGTAATGGGTGGGTCTTTAAACCCTAGCTCATTGCGCAAATCCCATGTTTTAATGTCAGGCGGCATTTGGCGCTTCTGACACGAAAAAATACATGAGTTAAGGACACACCTCCTATGACAATCGTGTAGGGTTCTTTTCAAAAAGCATCTGCAAGAAATCTCTTGGTTCCGCGTTAAAATAGCTGCTTGCTGCGCAGAATGACGGAATTTATTTCTGACTCAAACCAAACTGTTTATTATTTTTTGACACGAAAGTGTTTTATGCCAGTATCCACTAACCTTTCAGTCACATATTTCCGTCACGAATATGATGCTAATAGAAGGCACACAAATAAACTAGAAAAAAAAACTTGCAGCAAAAGTTACCACCACTGTAAATTCAATCCATGGCATTTCAATTTACGGTGATACGCTCCCGGCACTGTGCCAACAACGCCACTGGCATTATTTTTTTTATTGGCAGTCCTCCACATCTGTCAAAGCACAATAACTATGAGAAAAATGCACACCAGCAAAATACACATTATTGGCTGACAACTAGCTACTATTACACTATTGGTGTACTTTTAAAATTCCTTGAGTGCTGTCAATGATACGCCGCTGGTCAGCAACTTACAGGATTTTGCAATTTCAACACTTCCAGATTCCACTACGTACAACGACTAAAGTAAACACGAGGTGGTCTCGCGTCCGGGTAACAATGGTACTCACCATGCTCGAGTTCCACAAACCGGGGAGGCTAACAAGTGTAATATGATCGTACTGAAGTTCATCATCATCCTCTATGGCGAAAACCTGCAGGGCCGTGAGGATCTATGGGTAGCTTCTATTTCAACGCTTTTTGTGCAGTGTTCCAGAAGTAGAGCCCTTCCCAATGCATTGGTAGATGGCGGCACAGGCATTTTTTGAAACCTCCTTAAAACGTCCGCCCATTAGTCTCTCTAGTACACGGGACTCAACTGTACACTCATGAGTACAGTACACCCTTGAGCCTCTACAGAACACATGAAGCTCGGTAGCTGAGCTGTAGCATCAACAGCGATAGATATGAAGAGTAGTTAGTTACTGTAAATGATACTAAGATATTCTGCATTTTGCGCATTAAAGTCATATTTGCGAGAGTCAACTGCGGGAACTTGGATCAATTTACGCTGCGCTTTATAGTCAGCTTGCGACCATATATGTATTGTAACAGGGTCGTAACTTGGCCGAAGAGAGCAAATAGTATGTCATGAGACAAAACTGTTTAATCGTATTTGTGGCTGGTAAACAGAGACTTAGATTACAGCAATATACACCGGCACTGAGAGCGGCAAAGGGAGCGTCGACCTTCCATCAACTGATCATCGTTGGGACGCGCCGTCTTTTATACATCACGCGTTGAAATTTCCAGCCTAGTCACTCGTGGTCCCGCAAGTTCTGGAATAAGCTTGAGTGTTGGCGTCACGCAAAATCTCGACAAAATCATCTACTACTATCCTGAAGCTTCTAGAACGTGGCAGGCGTGGTTCGCTCTCAGCGTCAGTGAATGTTTTCGCAGGTGATAACTGAACACGGTGGAAGTAAAAGGAGAAAAACGCGTAGCAACATACTTGATTGCTATGTGTGCAAGCTATAATACGATACGCTAGATTTAACTTTACGTAGACGAAGTGTTCGAACGCTTCAACCTCTTCTCTCACTTATCTTCTTTGCGGGCTTTCTAAAACCCGTGAAGTTCTAGCTGATAATTGTGTCTGTCAGGTTTATTCATTTATTTATTTGTTCGTTTGTTTGTTTGCTTGAAGCCGAACTATCCTTGCTGTTGACAAAGAATACTAAAATGTAGGTAGTGGCATGGTTATGATGTCAACGTATCCCACACGTAGAAATTATATTTAAAAGAACCCGGTCTTCGTTAGTCACATGCAGTGTGACAGAAAGTGAATTAGTTTACCAGAGTTCCGGGTACTTTGGTGTTGTGCTCGTTGTTTCGCGTCCCATAGCAACAAACAAGACGCATAAAATCGAGTGAATTCACGAGGGCAGCCTGCGGTGACACGATGCGTAAGTTCACAGAAAATAATATTTCAGTTGATTTCATTGATACGTGCGGTTTGACGTTTCATAACCACCATATGATTATGAGAGACGCCGTAGTGGAGGGCTCCAGATATTTACACCACCTGGGGGTCTTTAACGTGCACCCAAATCTTAACACACAGGCCTACAGCATTTTCGCCTTGATCGGAAATTCAGCCGCCGCAACCGGGATTCGATTCCGCGACCTGCGGGTCAGCAGCCGAGTCCCTCAGCCGGTAAACCACCATGGCGGGGCACAACTAGAGGGCCATGTTAATTTAGCAACACTCAGTGGCACGCATAGACACAAATATTTTGTTGTATAGAGGTCGTTATTTAAGCTGATCTCGTAAGATGCATATTCATCAAAAAACGTACCCGTACATACCCTATAAAGCTAAAGCGACAAGTCTGTAAAGAAAATTCTCCTTAAATACACAATATTACACCAACAGATTGTCGTGAACCCCAGAGCCTCTATCAATCTTATTTTTCTTATATAATTGAGAAATTCAAAAGCTACTGAATTTCTCCCACTTGTAGTTGAACAAGCTGAGTGCCTTCATTTTTTTTTTTCGCTGCGTGAATGACATGTGACTGTGCAGCACACACCTTTCTCCATCACAATATTTTTTCGGCTTGACCTCATACGCACACATGGGTTTGTGTGATCTGCACACATAGGGGTTTAAAGAACGTGTTCCACTTGTACTGGTAAATGACAAAAAAGAGCTTACCGTTCCTTACATTTCAGACCATGTTCCAATTTTTTTATTTATTAAGTTCCTAACAAATAACCATCTACTTACATGTTATCAACATGGTCTTAGCGTAAGCTTTTTTTACTGTATCAGCTGTAAAGCTTTGTTGGTTTCCAAGATAATAAGTATGTCAGGCAATATCATTGCGAATTTCGTAGGTGCTAAAAAAGCTCTCCAAACTTGCATCACGCAGCAAGCTTTTTCAATGAATCACGAGTTTAGACATCCTGTTTTTTACCTAATGGCGGCTATTGTGTCAAATCACATACAATTTGTTTCGGTTTGTTTTTAGTCTTTCTTCATTTCAGACTACCTTCAGTGCATGGTAATCGCACTCTTTTGCATGCCGTGTCGTCGGCAGAGCGTCGCCTTGCATGGATTCCACATGTCATCTCTAGCCCCTCCTATCGAAGAGGATGATGCCACGGGATAACGATACCTATAACGAACTATACTGCGGGCCCTTCAATACAAAAATCTCGTGAGGCAGTCATGCCCTAGAATTGTACCAACTTTTACAGCAGAATTTCACCAATGGCGAAATTCCACTTCATAGCACGTTCACCTCACAGGCAGGATTTCATTAGATATATCTCGTTTGTGCACATTTAGAGCACAAAATTTTAGTTTCCTATGCATAATCCTTACAATATTCTCAATCACTTTCAAACTGTTGTTTTCGTGCTATTCTGCTATCAATTGCCCTTGCGTCACTAACAACCATATATCATCGTGATTGCCTTGAACTGCACATGGTAATGTGCTGCGTTCTTTATAACTGTTCTACACATAAGAATAGCAATGTCATGTATTTCCTCACTCCTCACTCATTTCAAGCTAGACTATTTTCCAATGGCTGGGTGTTTTAAATAATGTTGTCTGCCATGATGCACCGATGCATCCCATGCGTAGTAAGTTGGGACGGTGACCGAATGACAGTAATATATTCTCCTCGGCAATCACATCAAAGAATGGCTGCTTGCTCAATTCAGTCAGTGGTATAATATCATATGGCGGACGAGAAGCTTCTTCATTGCCCAAAGAGATCGTATAGCTGATAAAAGCTAGTATATTATTATTACTGATAATTAAGCATAATTACAATCTGTCTGGCGCAAATGTGACATGAGAACAGCGGTCTCAAATTCACGTGAACTTCTGCTTGTTTAAGCTCTAAGAGGACAAAGTTTCTTACTAGTTATAGTTTGAATCCATGACGACCATTTTATAAAGACCTTCCTAATAAGTACTAAATAAATTACAAGCCGGAACGAAGGGGTTAAACTACTATCGGACGTCATAGATAGACCTATCTTGTGGGGTGAACGTTTAAACAACACTGCTCGAATATGCGCATGTGTAATTTGTCTTATGAGTGTTTACGCAATTTTGTGTCGTCCTTCATGTCTGAAAAGTTTTTCTTAGTACGAACGTTACGACAAATCAGTGATTTGCGATGACAGAAAATCTTTTATGGCATTGGGAAACGAAGCCACATTTATGAAAATGAAGCCAGACATATACGCTCAAATGAAAGACTGACAACTGTGGCATACGCAGCTGGTCATTGAAACATTTTGCCTTGACATGTTGCTCTTATTATCCTCCCTTTTCCCCAGAGCGTCGTATTTAACCGACATAGATAAAATGCAGCTGTATTATGTGGAACCATTGTATATAAACTGGCATTGACACTCAGGATATGGCACAACAAAAAGCTGCCAGGTTCCTATTTTTTTAGTTTTAATTGACTCCGCCGGTATTGTAAGTAATCGACGAAAAATAAGGATCAAAACGTATTTTAGCGTTATCAGACATGAACGATAAATGCACGGTAGGAGAGGTGCCGTTGTGTCGTTGTCGTCCGCATCTCCTAGTTTTACGATACCTTTTGGTACATTTAAAAGGCCACTTTGTCATACATGTGGACAACTCAGTTCTAAGAACAATTGACAAGCAAAATTTTGCGGTAAATAAGTTGCAGGAAAGCCTTCTAGGTAGACTAGTCTTCGCGAGAGAGCTGATATGAACAACAACGAAAGCTGCCTCCTAAAAACAAAATAATAAGGCAAACATTTTATGATACCTCAAAGCGTAGCACATTAGTTTTGAAGGGAGGTACGGTTGTCTAAAAACGCTTAGTTACTATGCGTGATTTAGTCAAGAAAACAATAAATTTACTTGCTGTAATATAGACATCGGATTGCGTCTGGTTCGCCATCAGAGAGCATAAGTTTGACGGCAGCTCCTGACCCATCCTTCCCAAATCCATGGTCTTGCCTAAGGCACACACTGACGCTACACTTTTGTAGCGTCTATTATAGGGTCATTTTCTTGTTGTAGTTGCGAGAAAAAACAACAGTTTTCAAAGGTTCAAATCTTCATGTTCTTATTTAGAAGCAGTGAACATGTCGCCTTATCTGTAAAACAAGGAAACACCCAGCTCTGATCGGAAATCCTGGCCACAGAGTCTTTGTCCAAAGGTTGCACACATCACCTTCATAAAATTTTGTCATGCTGTAGTTGCCTGGCTCCAGCCACATGAAGTAGGGCTCTTTGTCGGAAAATGGTTTCCACTGGGTCACGTTTGGCGCACATGGTTCACTGTGAAAAAAAAAACAAATAATATGAATAAGAAGGTGACTGCGAAAAACTGAATGCCCTCTAGGAGGAAATATAGTTTTATATTCGCATGTTCAGGCATGAATTCCATCAGTTGTCTATGCTCCTTCGTATAACATTAGTATGCATCCCAGTATTTTTCTCATTAGGTTGGGGGCGGAGCAAGGGACTGAACAAAGGAAAAGGAGGAAGAAAAGAAACTGAAGGAACGGAGCTAGGTAAGCTAGTTCTCAGGAAGTCTGGCTACCCTGTGCTGGGGAAAGGGCAAAGAGGATAGAAGATGATAGAAAAGACATGCTACCAAAACAATAAAGAGAAGTATACAGAATGTTCAAGTGCTCCTATTTATTTTTATTTGCGTTCACAACAGACTGTGCTCCCTATAATATGCTCTTGGATATACTGGTATTTGTCTTTTATTGTATTACGTACCAAGTGTTTTTATTGTATAAAGCTAAGGCTTTAAGAAGCGCACCACCATACACTGTCTTTAGGGGTAGAAGTGTCTATTACAATAAAGAGTAGTGCAGTGGTGAAAAACAACAACTCTTCTACATTGAAGAACCTTGGTGAACATCGGGCAATGTTGAAGAACCTGAAGAAGTCAACATTACTTAAAAGAAACCCATCGCATCTTGCATCGTTGTCATGGGGTGGTAATGGCGTTAAAAACTCTGGAAATAATTTTTTTCTATGTAAGAGGCTTTCATAGAAGCAGGTGCCACTCGCTTACCCATTTCGAGTGAATGAAGTTAGTATCCTCATGACTTCCACACTGAACTGTCTGTCCTTTTCGTCATAGTTAACAGAATCCAAGAAGGGTATCCCAAACGAGTGAGGAATCTCACCCATGTTTGTCACTTTGGGAGTCTCGACTTACGAGATCTGCGCTGGAACACCATGCCATACACTTTACCATTTCCAGCCAAGTCACTTTCACTAAACACCCTGCTGGGACAATACAAGCGATCGTTTTCCAGGAAGCCTGCTGCTGCCAGTCTGAACACTGACATGTCTTTAGCTTGGGAATTTTTCGGGTACTCGAGTGCCATGGAGAAAATACGCTTGCTGACGAATTCTCCCAGTAAGGCCTCGACTTCTGGTACGAATTCCGACCAGTCGTAGCCCGATAAGTCGTCTTGAAGAAGCTCCTTGTTGGCTTGCGCGACGAAGGTAATTGCGCCCTGATTTTTCACCACAGAAACCATCGCATAAACGACACGGAAACACCCCTTTTCGGTAGCAACTGAAGGCAAGTGCGGGACATAATCAGTATTGAACGTTGGCAGAAATGCAAACCGGCTTGGCGACGTGGCTTCTTCCTTGGGATCAGTGATGCCGCTGGCCGATGACTATCAGAGGCACTGAAGCACTTCACCTGGATGCGTGGCCAGGTTCTGAGAAGGGCTCATACAGCCTAGCACTTTGGTGACAGCATTTCCAGTTAGAATGTTCTTGCCAACTGAGTCAACGTCCACGTCGGTTCTTTTAGTGCCACTCATAAAGAACGATCGGCGAAATAAACCGGCGCGAAAGGGTGACATGAGGTGTAGGTGGATGGTCATAGAACCAGAGCTCTCGCCGAAGAACACAACTAGTTTGGGATCTCCACCAAAGGCTTTGACATTTCGCTTAACCTATTTCATTACCATTAGCTGGTCCCAGAGCCCGACGTTTCCAGGTGCTTGTTTGTTGTTTGTGTCAAAAAACTTAAACATGCCCAAGCGAAAAATACAGGACACTACAACCACGTCGTAGAAAGTGACCAAGGGTGTAGCGTTGTAAGTGGTCTCCTACGTTGAGCCGATTTTGTAGAATCCACCATGAAACCACACCAGGACGGGCAGTTTTGTCGTGTCTGATGCTTTCAGCGTCCACACGTTTAGGTACAGGCAGTCTTTGGAAAGAGTTGTCGAGATGTGAAAAACCGAGGGAAATCTCTGCTGCATGCAGGAATCTTTCACGACCGTTGCGTTGTAAATGCTGGTCCATGGCGATGCCGGCTGAGGCTTGAGGAACCGCATTTTGATTGATATGTGGGGTTTAACGTCCCAAAACCACCCTATGATTATGAGAGACGCCGTAGTGGAGGGCTCCGGAAATTTCGACCACCTGGGGTTCTTTAACGTGCACGCAAGTCTGAGAAGAACCGCGTTTTCCCCATGGGTGGCGAAGCGTGCGAAATTCCAAGAAATATTTCCACGTCTCTGCCTTGGACATTTTCACAATGACCGCGCACTCCCCCTTCCATAGTCTTGACGACGATAAAGTCATCTGACAGTGCAGCAGATATAATCAGGCTCAAGACAAAAGTACCTTTCGATGGCTTGTGGTCAATTTGCCTCAGGGCGTGCTGCGTAAAAATAAAGATACCTTGAATGACTGCTTAGCACTGTTGTCGCGAGGATAATTCACCGTCATTATTCTTTCATTTCATCACAATTGCAATGTTTCAAGACGCCTCGGCGTTGCTTGTTCAAAAGCACGGTCACGCGAATTCATCTGCTGTGACTCTTTACGTCTATTCATTTTACACAATGCAGTTTGTTCAATTTCTAGCACTCACTCTGCACCCTTAATTTTATCAAGTCGAAACAAAAGAATCAATTTTGCGATCTATGAAAGCATTAAATTAATGTTTTTGAGCATTGCTTCATATTATTTGATGGATGCTGTGAAAGTCTAAGATATTGAAACGAAGATGCGCGAGCCTACGGGGCGCGGAAGAAGAAGAAAAGTAGTGGAGCGGCGCTTGGACTGTGTGGTTGGGTGAAGCGTTCTAGGCCTGTCTCAGGAGTACGCTGCTCTTTCACAACGCCATTTCACCTCATCTTTAAATAAACACAGTCACTCGTAACAATATAAAATCTGAAGCTCTTTAATTTACCCTAGTGCTGCAAACGAGAACAAATGTGCCCTAACCATCATGAAGCTGTAACGAATATTTGAAGCAGCGTATACATATACCAGAGAAAGAGAGAGAAAGAGAGAGAGAGAGAGAAAGCGAGCAAGTCATGTCCAAGTTAACTTTCTTTGCCCTAGTGATTGTGAATTTCATACGATGTCTATTCAATTTCAATATATACGACAGTACTATGCCAAATAATACAATATAAGGAGCTTTAAAATGAAGCATTTGCGCAATTACCACTAAATGCGTCTTCATTGGCATAATCGTTCAGAATATTGTTATAGCTTATTACAGCAACTGCACCTAATTTTTGCCTTAGTATTTGTCTTTACATGGCCCGATGGTTCACCTTGATTTTCAGAAAGTTGTGAGGTAAAAACTGTAATCCACTGAAGAGCGAAAAATTAAAACAGGAATGTCAGCCAGAATTGTGAGGTTTGCTACCCTACGCTTAATGTAAAGCAGAGGGGCTGTAAACGTGCCAAAATAGAACATATTGAACAGTTCACACGTACAGTAAGATTTGAATCACTGATTGAGTATAAAAAGTTCTAGTGAACGTTGATTTGGCTTATTGCAATCTCAAAAGAAGTATCGTATTCAAGATAACCACTTCACAGGTTTTCGACAGTTTCGTGAGACCCACGTGTACCAAATATTGGTGCACTCGTCATTCAAACATTTCAAGAAAAATTTTTTTTCTAAGAGGAAATCGTATTCGCATCACCAGGCCCATGACTTGCAACTTTGTTGTTTCGGGTTTTCTTACCAACTTATGGGAGTGAGTCATCACTGAAGTTTGTTTGCACTATTCCACGAATGTTTCCAAGACCATGGGATTTTTCACATAATCTTGCATAATTTTACTTTTGGGTTTGTGAGGAATCCATCTTTTTGCAAAGCAAGTTGAAGCATACTCACCATAACGTTAGAAACATGCCTACAAACTGAACGGATCGCTAGTGCATAAATGTGAGTTCAGCTATTTTCAGCCCTATATAATTATATAGATAACATGGATATATTTACAACCACAACTGATACTCAGTGCTTCTTCTTGTAGCATTGTGTTATTGCTATTTTGGTCGCATTGCCTTCTGGTCCGAGTTGTGTTTTCTATTTTTCTGTGCAGCCTATGCTGTGCAAAGTTCCCCAGGTTTGGTTCAACCTGTACCAACAAGCCCAAAAGAGCTCTTCACTGAATTCCTTTATTTGTTACATTTCGTACTGTCAAACAACCACGGACCAGTGCTGCGCCTTGAAAATATGACTGTAGATTTCTAGTACTTATGATTATCGTATCTCATGTTGCATATATAGACATGCAATGAATCTGAGACGTTCTTTTAATATATCTATTTCACTTCAACTCATAAAGTGGGATATGTATGGTGCAGCTGTTATTTCATACAATAAATGTGAGCCGGTGCATGCTGGGGGAGGAAGACGATGAAGAAATGGCAGGAAGGTCAACCAGGTGCGCGTCTTGTTCGCTATACCGAGCTGGGGAAAGGTGATTGAGGGAATAAAAGATAGAAGAAGTAAATAAACAAAAATTCATCTGAGGTTAAACGACACTGCTGCATTCCATGTACGTCGAAACAAAGAATAGTTTATTTTTATCTAGACAGCTTAATATATAGTACTGAATGCAGGATCTCAGGCGTACCATGTTCAATTGTAGATATGGTAACATGCCTGGCCTCATTGCTAATGACAGTATTAGTGGGATCATGGTGTCTACTGAGTGCTTGCATGCATTGGACAAAGAACATTCAGTACCAGCTGTACAGACTCAGTACGCGGTGATTTGAACTTGCCGATGAATGCACGACGTGTGTGCAAAGCGTTATAATTAATGGTTTGTCTTCTTTGCACAACATTTCAGGGAGACGTTAAATGTCCAACGCTGCCTGTGTGCACTGAGAATGTGCATGTTGCTTTAAGACTTCGGCAACACAGGCCCAACTGCCGCAGCAGTTCCCATGCCTTCGTTCGTGGTCCTGTTTCTACCAGCCACTGTCGATCCGTGTAGATGCACCTTCGACAATTTAAGCCAAGCAGAAGCCACAGCAACCGAACATTTTAATGCATTCTGCTTCGTACTTACCGCCGTACCTGCATCGTACCGCCGAATTTGTGCCGCTGCATGCTTCGCGCCGCTGTATTCTGCTTCGTACCAGTATGAGTGACGATGAAGCGGTTAAGCAGGGCGCTGAAAAGGCGCCACAAACGTAGAGACATTCACGTGGAGGCATCGGTAGAGGCACTTGATTAATTAGGGTGCCAATGATGCCACTACCTGACGATTCCGGCAGCCATTTTATAAACCATGCTAAGATGCTCAAATTAGCCAATCGCGTGGAACTTGGGTATATGACGCAGTAATTTAGGTATGTGGTATCATTATTACAGAAAAGGTGGAGTGATTTCAAGCTTAACTTGAGCATTAATTGTCAATTCCAGACCAAGTGCTGCGCTCTAATATTTGGCCCGCGTGTTCTCTGGAGCCTCGACTACCGGCCAGCAGCATTTTCTGACCATGCTCAAGAAGTGTTGCAGGGCCCCTTAAGGCCAAAGCCTTTGATATGTCCCCCAAAACTAAAATTGGCCGTTGGTGACGTCGTCGTTTTGTGGCATAGTCGTCAACACGAGTTATGCGAAAAATCATTAAGACGTGATAACGCCAGCCCCAACACGACGACATAGGCCGCCAAAATATCCGACGTCATCCTGAAGTCACATCGTGCGATGTCTCATGACAACGTCATCACATGACATAGTCGCATGCTTAAAGGTGGCCCCATGGCGAAATCACAGAGGTATTTAAAAGCCAGGTGTGGTGCATTAAGCTTCGAAAAGTGGCGGAGCAGAAAAAAATTACATCCATTGGGATGAAAAAAAACATGGCGTTAGCTTTCGCCTTCCAGAGGAGTGCAACAAAGACCTTATGAGTATGTACAGTTTGTTAGTTCATTGGTAGGTTAATTATTACGTTAATTTGTTTTTTTTTAGTTTGCTAGGTAGTTAGTAAGTTTGTTATTTGGTTAGCTTTTAGTCAGTTTGTTTCTCTGTTAGCTAGTTAGTTCATTTGTTTGTTTCTTTGTTTTTTGTTTGGTTGGTTTGTTAGTTTTCTGATTTAGTTAGATTGTTTAGTCAGTTAGTTACTTAGCTAATTAGTTAGTTGGTTAGCTGGGCAGTTTGTTCATTTGTTTGTCAGCCCGTAAGTTAGTTTGTTTATTGCTAGCTAGTTAGCTGTTAATTTCTTTGTTATTTGGTTAGTTAGTGACTCGGTTAGTTAGTCTGTCTGCTAGTTAGTTAGTTAGTTAGTTAGTTAGTTAGTTAGTTAGTTAGTTAGTTAGTTAGTTAGTTAGTTAGTTAGTTAGTTAGTTGTCGGTTTCTTCGTTTTTTTTGTTAGCCAGTTAGTTCTAGAGAGAGAGAGAGAGAGAAAGAAAGGAAAGGCCGCGAGGTTAACCAGATATTGGCATCTGGTTTGCTACCCAGTGCTGGGGGCGGGGAAATAGGGACAAGAAAGAGGGGGTAGATAGAGAGGACAAAAAAAAACACGCGCACTCATGTGAAAACAAAAACACACACAGGAAGGGCGTCCTAGCTACAACCGTTCAGTAAGGCCAGTCAATCGCAAAAGTGTAGTAGCGCTTTCAGGGCCTTTTTCTGTGAATTTGCATCTTGTCGATATTGTAGAATTCCTTGCTCCGACAGAGGTTGATTATCTAATTTGCCGAGTTCCTTGCGAAGGCATAGTCGTTGTTTACTGTACACTAGGCAGTCACAAAGAATATGTTGGGTCGTTTCTTCTTTGCCACAGTGGCCAGTTAGTTCCAAGTTTGTTGTCTTATTTGTAGGCTAATTAGTAAGTTTGTTTTTGTTATTTCGTTTGTTTATTAGTTTGTTAGCATGTTATTAGTTTGTTTTTCAGTTAGTTAGTTAGTTAGTTAGTTTGTTTGTTTGTTTGTTTGTTTGTTTGTTTGTTTGTTTGTTTGTTTGTTTGTTTGTTAGTTATGCTTCATGGACATTCAGACAAATGGGAGCGGTATGCAAACAATAAAACGAGCTTATAATTGCACATGTGTGTTACAATGATTCCAACTATGATAATAGATATCAAGAGGCAGAACGCAGTGATATATTACAAGAGAAACAAACAGCAATACAAAAACGAAGTGTGTCGTTTGCTCAATTCTCATTGCTTCGAACACGCTCTCGCTAGAAGTCACTGCAAGTGTGTGGAGAAAAAACACCGTGCAATATCCTAAAAAAAGCAACCGTGACAAACAACCATCTAGCAATGTTAATTCACTTTCCGCTTGATTTATGGATTGAAGCGAGCAGGTATTTCAAAAGCCGGGATCGGCTGCACCAGCTGTAGAGCATCCGCTCGTATGAGCATGCAAACAATCCAGGTGGGCAAATGCGTATATGCTGCAGAGTTCACTTGCTGCAAATCATATCTCGATATAATTCATGAGTGCGATAAGGAGAGCGCAAGTAACTGCCAAAAACGTAACAATATTCTACACAACCAGCGTGCTAGCGAACTAAGGAGTCACAGGCTCAATCGAACAAAGTAAGGCTTGATTTTTTGTTTCGTCGGTGTGCAGCTAAATGTATTTTTTTTCATTAACCATACAGCGTAAAAGGAAACTTGGGTAGAAAACTAACTGAGGGTTTTGTATTTTTAATTCGTGTGCAAGAAAGTAAAATGTTTCCCGCATTTGCATGAAGATCCAATCCTATAATTTGATTCAATAACGTTGTAAGTTGGAAGAGTATGTGATAATTTATGTTTATTTGTGGGGCAACGCAAGGCACAAAGAGAAACCACAATTTCCTCCCAGTCAAATGCCACGTCACCCGCTGGGAAAACAAACGTACGGTGAACAGGACAGCAGTCGTGTTCTTTTCGTTCCTTTTGTGCCTTGTCTAAGTGCCCTGCTTCGCTAGTGAGTGTGATATAATCTGAGCTGCGCTTAAATAATTATATTTCTTTTAACATTAACGCTAGCAATAAAAATCAGAGAAAATTACCCGTAATTACTCAATTACAATCAACATTTAAGCGTGTATTTTTTAACCTGCTCCTCAGATGGCCACTATAGTAAAGAGCCCGTTTGGTGATTGCGCTCTTGATGTTTGGGAGAATTTCGGCGGCTACATCCTGAACCACCTGCGCCTAAATTCAAATTCTAGATTGGTGAGTATCGCTCTGCACCAAGTTACTATAATAAGGAGGAGGAGGAATAAATGCGGAAGGACAGCGAGGTTAGCCTACTAAAATAAAATGCCGATTTCAGATATCACCTTTTTCTAGCAGTGCGCAATCACACAAGTTGTGCCGTCCCAGCAAGTGGCGGTTTTCATATTCAGAAGCGACGATATTCGTGCGGAAAGAAATAAATAAACAGCCGTCAACCGTGAATTCAACAATATCAAAAACCAAATCGCTTAGTAAAGAGATGGAGTACATGAAAGTGTATATTTGTTGCGTTAACGACATTCAATGCAGTGTTGCTGAACACTGTCAGAAAACTATTCATTCACTTTATGAATAGTTAATGCTTTGACAGAGAATGCATGTTCCAGTGAGAATATATCAAGTAGTGTCTGCTGTTCCGCTGGGGGAACATTTTTCGAGTACTTCGCAATGGCCTCTTACAACACGATTGCCAAAAAAAAATGAAAGCGGATAGTTTTAATAAGCCTGATGCTACAAGGTGTCAGTATGCCTTCAAGCATGTCCTCTTTAGGAAATGAACATAGAAAACGCGACACCTTGCCAGCTTGCGTACAACCCCTCTGTTAGGTACCTTGAAGTTATTTTGGAGAAAAACTCCAGCACTAAATTTATGCTCCTCGCGAAATGCAATCAATAATTGTCGGTCTCTCTTCCCGCAATGTATACAGCAATGTTTGAACCACCGGGACACGTAGTTTTACTATTCTTTACAATCACATGCATTGTGAAAATGCAAATAATTGGCCCTTTTTGTCAAGGCCATACGTTCTCATAGCGCTCTTCATTACTCGTTAATGTTTCACGTGCTTAATTTTTTTCAAGCAATCGAAGATGAGTGGGCTTGTCAGTAAAGTTGCATCTTTTGTGAAGAACGCGAGGCTTTGCAAAGTTGCCAAGACACTTACCGCGGGTGTGTGTGTGTGTGTGTGTGTGTGTGTGTGTGTGTGTGTGTGTGTGTGTGTGTGTGTGTGTGTGTGTGTGCGTGTGCGTGTGCGTGTGTGTGTGTGTGTGTGTGTGTGTGCGTGCGTGTGTGTGTGTGTGTGTGTGTGTGTGTGTGTGCGTGCGTGTGTGTGTGTGTGTGTGTGTGTGTGTGTGTGTGTGTGTGTGTGTGTGTGTGTGTGTGTGTGTGTGTGTGTGTGTGTGTGTGTGTGTGTGTGTGTGTGTGTGTGTGTGTGTGTGTGTGTGTGTGAAGTTGGGAGGGGGTACGTGCGCGCGATCATTTTAATGAAGCGTTAATCGTACACTTCCAATGTCAACACACCGATAGACCTCACCTTGTCTAACAACTCTAATATATTGATACGCTTAGAGTAGCCATCGGTTGAAATGTCCTTTTCGAATGATTCTTGCGTAACATGGACAAACCCTGCTGATGCAGCAATGCGCAAGCAGACATGTGCCGATGATTGTATGCAGTGCATAAGAAAACAGAGAGAGCTCTCCTATAGGACATATTTGACAGTCTACTTCTATTTATTTCAGGCCTCACACTCCCACGAGTGCTACAAACAAAAACGAAAGGACAAAAATAGTACGAGAGTATAGTTTTATGTAACCCCTAACTTTTCTTTTTCCCAGATAAATGCCACGTCACACGCCGAACAAACGTACGGCGAACTAGCCAGTCAGGTGGAAGCCGTCCACGCTGCCTTGAGAAGCCTCGGAGTCTGCGCCGGTGACAAACTGTGCCTTATCGCTCCGAATCGCTTTGAGCTCCTGCAGATTTTTTTTGGCGCCGCTTGTGCCAATGTGGCTGTCGCCTACGAGTACCCGGGATACTCTGTCGGTATATAACTCAAACTTTAGTAGACAGTTTCAAAGAAAGGTCTGTTATTAAGTAGTTTACGAGCCTAAGCCTCCAGTAGCAAAACAGTGCAAGCTCTGCGAATTGGCTGAAGCTTTTCTGCTTCTCAGATATCTAGGGCTTTAAAAAAGAGCTAAGGCAAAAATATGATCAATAAATGCGGGAGGGCAAAGCTGTCGCAAGTATACGCAGTTATACCCCAAAGGTGTAATTTAGGCCCATTTCAGTGTACAGCTACAAAACAGATGCCACATGCTTAACTGCAAGAATACGAAAACTAAGGCAAATCTATGTGATAACCTGTAACTTACTTTGCAAGTTTCCCGGGGGTGCATCAAACCATATCTCCGAAAAACGGGTATGATAGGGTCGCGAATACGTAAAGCAAGGGTCGGCCAAATTCGTCCCCCGACATGACGTCAGATCAAGCGTCCCTCTCCCCTGGTCACCGCCTGTCTGATGGACGGCATGGCAGTATTGACCTCAAATGAGGGGACACACAAACAAAGCAACATCGCTTCGAGTTGGCATTTCCCTCCGTCGTCACAATTAGCCGAATAACGTCTTCCGACTGCTGAAAATTATAGCTAATAAATATAATTCACAAGAGTTGGCAATATAGGTAACGCCTATTATTGTCTGTTTATAATTATTTATATATATATATATTCATTACAAAGTACGGTTATTGTCGATTCGCCAAATTTTGTCATCTCTTGCTTCTATAGTCAAGTGACCCTTTCTCTCCTCTCGGAAGCGCCGCCCGGCCCCCGCCGTGATGCCTTAGCGGCCTACACCAAAATGTTGCCAGGCGCTGATGTAAAGCATGCAGCAATACGTATGCGGACGTTGTGTTTGCGTACCGATAATGAATCTTTCTCCTTCGCAGATGTCCTCATAGAGTTGATGAAAGACATCAAGTTCACTGTTATTTGCTGCGAACTGAGCGACATGGACTCGGCACTTGAATTGAAGGCGAGGCAGCCAAGCATAAACGTGAGTGCCAGCCCTTATTTTTATAGGACTGAAATTTATTTCGTGTCAATACGCCATACTGCTTTTCTCGTGTTTTATAAGGTGATTCACTGCTGCTTTGAACTGAAAGAAAGGAGGGTGATGACTGTGAAAAAAAATCAATGTTAATTCGAACAAACATTCCGTTCTGCTACCCTACAAGAGGCACAGGTGGTAGAAACAAAAAATAAATAAACATACACCATACTCACGGAGTGAAAACTGATGAGCGGGGCGAAGCGTCCATGCCTTCGTTCATCCATTCATCGATGCGTCCGTCCATGCGCTCATTGTCGCCCCGCCGTGGTGGTCTAGTGGCTAAGGTACTCGGCTGCTCACCCGCAGGGTGCGGGTTCAAATCCCGGCTGCGGCGGCTGCATTTCCGATGGAGACGGAAATGCTGTAGGCCCGTGTGCTCAGATTTGGGTGCACGTTGAAGAACCCCAGGTGGTCGAAATTTTCGGAGCCCTCCACTACGGCGTCTCTCATAGTCAAATGGTGGTTTTGGGACGTTAAACCCCACATATCAATCAATCAATGCGCTTATTGTCCGCACCTCGGGATTCTGCCGACAAGCACGAGCCGTAGTGGCCTTCCAAACCCGGCGCTCATTGTCATTCATGGTCCACCAAGCAGCACGATCCGGCAAGAACACTCGTACGGCGACGATCTAGGAAAATGACAGATAATGGGCGCTCCGGTTGAGCCCCACGCAGCCCGCGCAGCAGCCAACCGGAGAGCAGCTGCACCACCAAAGCCATCTAGCATACCTTCACTGAACCACCGCATTGTACACATGTCCATATGACAGCATCCTCTAGGAAACGAAACGAGAAATGGAATGCGTACAACGCATGCGTACAGCGCTACTGGGTGTGATAATGGTCGACGACCGACGCCGCTCGTGCACCGGCCAGGTCTCGCCATAAGGAGCGTTGCCCCTGAAAGAGAAAGAGGCCGAAATGGTTGAAATTGTAGTACACTTAAAACAAAATGGTCGTATATAGTGCAGCGCGAACGGTAGTGAATTGTCGAGACTGCCAAGACGCCCTAGTGTCGTTCCCAGTGCACGATGAATCTCTTCCATCATACATCCCATGAGGCCGCTTTTCCCTATCGTGAAGATTCTAACAACTAATTCAATGCCTGCGCCCGGACTACATTAGCGTTCGGCATTCAGAAATAGTTTGTCACGATTATCTGCCGTCGAAACGCATTAGCACAGCCATGAGAGATTTTTCTTCCAACTCTGTAGCGAGGACAATCGCAAAAGTTTTATTCACGTCCATGTTTCAGCACATCATTGCCATGGGCGAATCTACGAGTGTGCAGACTGGCGCGGATGGCTTTGTGATACCGTGGAACGAATTCATCGAGATGGGCACGAAAGCACGCCTTCTATCATCGCCTTCTATCGAGTACCAATCAAATCGCATATGCTACATGCGTTCTACGAGCGGCACCACAGGGAAACCTAAAATGGTTGTGCACTGCCATGATTCACTCGTGGCAAGTGTAAAGGCTAACAGGTGATAAGTCAATTGCCAATCTTTTGTCATTGTTTTGCTCTAGTATAGTATGCGGTTTGTTTACTATGCGGCAAACTTAAAGTTTACGTCTGGTGATGAGATGAGTTTTACTTTTGAGGGTGTCTTCTTTGGCCTATTCCAGTTACGCCCTGTGATGGTGTAGGTCCGCTGTCTCAACACGCGGTTCACTTTCCGCATGCGGCCCACTGATATTTTGCTTGTGGTCAAGGCTGGACATCTCGCTTGCGAACGGGTGTGGACATGACGGTCTTGTTCCCATTTTGTTTTTATTCAAAACATTCTCGAAATCCATATTGATATGTTTCTCTAATCTTGACGCTAAATGTGCTTCAAAAATGGCCTACATAGTGATATGAAAAAGCCTCCCCACATCAACTTTATAGGTCATTTATGAGGGAGATTAGGCCGACTTGAGGCATCTAAGAGAACGGCTCATCGAATTGTTTAGGAATAGTGTAGTCGGTATTAATAGAATTGCAATTAGGCTGGCTTGAGACATCTAAGTGATTGGCTTGTCGAAACGTCTAGCGAATATGGATCTATGTATTCCTGGTATTGCAATGTACGCAGTCAATTCAGTTCTAGAAATTATTTTTATTCTTATCTGTAACACCTGAAACCCGGTATAAGTTTATGTGTCTTTGAATAATTGTTGCACACCGACCAATCAGTTGCACATAAGCACAAAATACAAAAACTGTATGAATTAGAAACCGTCAAGACACTGATATATCCTACCTCCAACGTTATAAAACTCAGGCAGTTATTTCAAAACTAGCTGTTCATTTATATCCTATACTGATCACGGATGCGTTCGATAGCTCAGGTTTAGATTCATAGGATACCACTGTGTTAAGGCTACAATGTTACAATGAACCTTTGATGTCAGTCCCATCTCACTTGGGTTCTTTCTTGCAGTATATCCTAAATAGCAATTAAAATGAATGCATGAATTATACATACAAGTATGTGCAAGTGTAAATCTCGAAAGACAATAAGAGACAAGTGGGGCATATTATTCCAACTATGCCATAAAGCACAATCATTGGAATGTGCCGTCTTCTCTAGTCACGTTCGTTTTGTGCTTAAAAGCCAGTCATTGAAGATTTGTTTATCCTGCTAAAGTACTTGAAGCTATAGGGGAAGAGTGACACCAATAGTTCGCATGCAGAAGAAAGGAGGATATGCAATCGAAACGCCGTCGTCACTTTTGCAGTCACCAACATCACATGGGCTTGTCGGTGGAAGACGTGCTTTTGTGTACCAGTACTCTTGGTCACGTCTACGCCTTGTTCGACTGCGTATGCAAGGCCATCGTCCAGGGAGCTACATGCGCGTTCCTTGAAAAGGCAGACGCAGAGGCAACTCTCGACGCACTCCAGAGGTTCAAGGCAAGCACTGCACTTTTGTGTTGAAGAACAAATCACACCATTGGTCACACGTGCCATTCAGTAATCGCGTATTATGCAACGTATTGACTATTTCATGGACGGGGTTTGCTAGCGTCATGCTGCTCTGCTAGCCTCTGCCATTTCGTATATCAAACAACTAAACAAACAGTGCGACGATCACGTACACGTGACCCCCTTCGTGTGAAAATAGATGGACCGGTGTATTCGACGTTTCGCGACCTAATAAACTGACGTGGTGATATACATTACGAACAAAGCGCCCGCAAGACAGCCCAAGGTGGCGGCTTCTGACGTAAAATTATCTATACAAGGAAAAAATTTATGCGCCGCTTTTGGTTTAACTTCTCTAAAGCTCAACAAACAGTGCAGATGGTGGCATTATTATTATTATTATTATTATTATTATTATTATTATTATTATTATTATTATTATTATTATTATTATTATTATTATTATTATTATTATTATTATTATTATTATTATTATTATTATTATTATTCATTTTACACGTCTACAAGGAATACAAGGAAACGGACCTGTCTAAGTCTCCGTGGTCTTGTGTCAGAAGACCCGGCAGAGCCGGTTAAAAAGATGTGGTTAGAAGGTCACAGGAACCATCATTGTTACCTTTTGCCAACGAACAGACTAAAGAGTAATACGATTGCTTTTTTGCAGACAGTAAAAAATAGAACAAAGAAGGAACCAAGAGCATACATGACATACAAATAGATGATAGCCATGAGATTTTACCGCTCAGAGAGTAATTTCTTTAGTTGCTCTTTTGAACTTGCTGAAATTGACTCTTCAGCTAGTTCATTGAAGTAGTAATAATGATAATAATCGCCTTTACTTTTCCGGTCCCAAAGGGACAAGGAACCCTAAACCAAAAGCTACAAAATTGTAGCTTAAGTGCGCCTGAAGCCCAGAGAGGGAGAATAAAATGAGGGGAAGGCAGGGATGTTAACCATAAATTGGGCCATCTGGTTTGATATCCTCAGGGGACCGTTCTCGGGCCCCTCCTCTTTGTCATCCATATAAATGACTTACTGACAAACATTTCTTCTCAATAAATCTTTTTGCTGATGATTTTGTTATATACCACGACATTATCAACAATAACGACGTCCCTTGGCTTCAATTAGACATTAACAAGGTTTTGAAATAGTGTAACACTTGGAGTATGGAAATAAAATATAATAGGCGCAAGAAAATGCACATTTCTCAGAATTCGGATGAACCTCCTACTTACCACATTAACAAAGTTGGTAATGAAACTGTTTTTTTCTTTTAAGTACCTTGATATTCACAATTCTTCTAACCTTTCCTGGAAAACTCATGTCGATCATGTCATAAATAACGCATACCGAATGCTTGGGTATCTCGCTGGAACTTTTCTCATTCACCCAGCTCAATAAAATTACTGCTTTATAAAACACAGCTTTGCTTGAAATGAGAGTATCGTGCATGTGTCTGAAGCCCTGGCATTGATTCACTCACTTCAGGCTTGCAAGCGGTGCAAATCCATGCCTGCCGTTTCATATTATCTATGTATCATCGAACAAGTACCATGATCGCTATGAAATCATGTTTGCCCCTCTCTCCTATCTCTGATCAAAGGTTTGCAGCTTCATTGGGTCTTTTTCATATAGTATACTGCTACAGCTATCTGGGAAAAAACTCAGAAGGATCTCATATATATCAGCTCGCACCAATCACCGCAGACAAGTTGGAATTCCAACGCGTCACACTAAATGTTTTAATGAATCATTCATACCCATAATTTGTGTCAGGTGGAATGGCCTTCCCCATGACGCCCCTGATATAACAGATAATAATATGTTCCGTTGCTATAACAATAACAGTTGCTATTTTATGAATATATTACTGATTGTATATTTTTGTTATTATAAAAATTGTTCTCCTGTACTCCCGCTGATACTTTTCATTATTTGTCTTGCTGTGACTTTCTTGACATCAACTTTGTAGTTCTGTATATTTTTTCTCTCTATGCGGTGATGTTTTCTGTATTCTTCATGTATACTCACTCATCTCTGTAATGCCTTTGGGCTCTGAGGGTACAATAAAAAATAAATAAACTGGTATTATTTATAATAAATAAATAAATAAATAAATAGTTATAGTTAACAGATCTACAGAGATATTTACCTGGGATGCAAACAGCTCTGTCATTAAAATAAGCATTAAAAATATGGGAACGTCTTACCAATTAATTGGACGTATTCACAGGTGTCCGCGCTTAGCACGGTGCCATATATGGCCCGTTGCCTTCTAGAACATCCGCAACGCAGCCGCTACGATCTTAGCCACTTGCGCTACCTTGCAACTGGAACAAGCTACATCAGTGAAGATGTTGCGAAGAGCCTCTTCCGCGAGCTGAACCTCAAGAGCTACGTTCAAAGTAAGTTTTCCCCTGTGTTCATTGATGCCGGAGGCTCCAGCCACCCGGGCAGTGCAGCCGCATTTTTGATGGAGGCGAAAATGCTTAAGGCTCATGTACCTAAATTTAGGCGCACGTTAAAAAAAGCTTCATGAGGTCAAAATTACCCGAGTCTATCGCTATACGGCGTCGCTAAAAATTGCATCGTATAGTTTTGTCGCCGTGTGGATGTCGCGAAGTATGGCACCCTGAGACCAACGATTGCCGACTGTTAGTACTTCGGTAAGCTTCAGCGCATTGATGTAGCCTACTCTACGGAACACAGGAAGAGGAACACCTACCCACTTTCAGGACTCAATCTTTGAACTCGGTCTCTCAAATTCCCGAAGTGCAGCCTGGTATATGCATGAGCACAGACGTACGGGCTACCCCATTAATGGGGAGCGCGCACCTTGGAGTTTCTTTCGTCAAACAACGACACTTTGAAAAAGCACATATCGAGTACCACTGTTCATTATGTGCTTGTTGATACCATTTTTGTACGGTGTTCACCATATGATGTATCCGGATGCATGTGAGTTACTTCAGCTAGCGCATAGGCAAAATCGTCACCTTTAGCGTTAGTCGTCGGGATGGGCGCATTCACGGGTCATTATTTTTTTTCATCACTCGTGTTGTGCGAGATGCTGTGTGGCTGCTGACGCTGCCAACGTGGCACGCCTGCGCCGACGGCCGGTTTTCGCGTCTGCTGAGGTACCCAAAGGTTTTTGCCTAAATAAACAATCAGCCTCACTCCTGTGACGACACGGTTCAGTTTCGTGTTACACCGATTCCCATGACAGGGGCATCAAAGAAGACGGTAGACGAAGAGTCACGCGCACTGTGCATGTCCGCCACGGTGTTTATGTTTTCGTCTCTCGTCTCTCGTTTGCAAAGCACCCAATGCCAATTAGCCCAGCTATCTATCGTGTTTTGCATGTTATTACAACTTTAAAAAAGACATCCTTGGACTGTTTGCTTCGCAAGTGTTTTCTTTGTACTTGCATGTTATTTGAAGTGAAAACAGATGCAAGCGATCAGCATAAAGCAAGCCTTAGCGCATGTATACGACTAAGAGGACTAACAACACTACATTATTAGTATAAGCAGCTGTTTTTAGCTATACAAATAAAGGCGAGAAAATTTAGTGGTGTGGAAGATAAGCAGAATATCAATCAGTAGCCCTGGTTCACCACCGCCTTGACTACGCTATTCACCATAAGCCTTTCACTTTTCTGCGGTGTCACTGAACGAAGCTTTTGTAGAAAGATTTTTTTTTCACAAAAGCAATTAATTGTAGCTCTTCAGTAAGCGTTCGCAAATGCCTTTCCTCTGTTCTTCAGTCTACGGGCAAACGGAGTTCGTCTTCATAACAGGAGGCCTACACGATTCACCGCCAAGGTTTGCGTCGATCGGGCGCCTAGGAGTGGGCGTTGAAGCCATGGTAAATAAATTTCATGTCTGATAACCTGTAAGCCCTCATCTAAAATCCTCCGTAGGTTCAGTAACCACTGAGCTGTTTCGGCAGCTTTCCTTTCGTAACTGTGAAGAAGAACGCCACAGCCATGAAACATCACACCACTGCCCGCCCACCACAGACAGACACACGAAAATGTATAGCCGTGTGTCTTTTCAATATCGTTTATCCTTGAATGTCAGTACTCCTGAGATTTAGGTCACTAATATTCATTTTACATTTTGCCCACAGATAGCGACACGAAACAATTGTTACCGTTGTCCGGGTACCAAGTTTCCTTCATATCTTACGGCCATTTAATAAACATACATAACAGCCCATAACAACAGCCACATGGTACGCACTTATTGAATATATCTACCGCCATGCGTAACCTCGCCTCAACACACAACATAATTTCAGCGCTCTAGTAACGACTTGATTTACCTTTAACTTACCAGACAAGTTATCATCCCGCAGTACGTTGTATGTTCATCTGATAAATCACCATTGGCACCTCTCTAGGCACAAAACCAAGACTTTTTCTTGCTTTTTTATGTATCAACCTAAATAGCACCGCAAATACGTCTGAATGGCACCTCAGTTGGTTGTTGTATAAGATGATGTCGACAGCGCTTATGATGGAAAATTTCTGCTGTAACAGATGGCTGGGCAACGAACAATGTACAGAGAAAATAATCCGTTGATGATAATATCTAAAATTTGATTTAACGTGGCATAAATTGGAGTCTTTGTATTGTTTTGCTTGTTTACATATGATCTCGTAATGCTATTCTCGCTCGTATTCACCTTAATCTTTGTCATTGTAGTTATGAACTCTTGGTACTGACACCCGAAACTAACTTCATACTGTATTTTGTATTTCTTTATTACTTTAAATATAGTACCCAACGGAGAATGCACGTATTCTGAACATTTTGAGAAATCATAAGGTTTTCTAACGTAGGCAAACACATTTCGTAGCCTTGTCTAAGAAAGAACAATCAGGCTCGACTATAATTTTTGCCGGACCAACTGAAAGCACCTTATTGTATGCTCTTTCAGCGTGACGACAAACTTGCCACACCGTATGTATTCTAATCTCATGATCGTCGCGTCCAACGCTGCAGGTAATAGACAATGAAACGAGAAAGCCACTTGGCCCAATGCAACAAGGCGAGCTCATAGTCCGAGGGCCCGGCCTAATGCGAGGCTATTGGGGAATGGAAGATGAGCCATGCACGGATTTTGAAGGATGGTATAGAACAGGTGATTTACATCGTCTCAAGTTTAATCTAACTCGAAGTACAGATAAATCAATTCTCTTAAGTCAAAGACCACTTCGTTAGAAACATTACCTTAGAAACATTACCATTCAAGTATTCCCTGGTCATAAATCTTTTAAATTTATCTATGAAAGCCATTTATTTACGTATTTTATTACATATTTGTATTCATGTGTACGGAAATCGATGGCGTTTTCAATACATCTTAGTGCCTGGTTATTCTTCTCGTAACTTTGGTTTTATTGATAAAATAAACAACGCTGTGTGTTTCAATGTCTTACACTCACTCGGCAACTCATCCCTAAGATCAACCCTTGTCCACTCGTTCAGGTGACGAGTGCTACTTCGACCAAGAAGGCTGGCTCTACCTCGTGCAGCGACTGAATGAGGCCATGTACTGCCGCAATTTCAAAATTATACCAGCCAAGGCTGAAGCAGTCCTGTTACAGAGTACCCATGTGAAAGACTGTGCTGTCGTGGGCTTGCCGGACATGCAGGCCGGGCATCTGCCACACGCCATAATAGTCCCAAAGGTCGACAGCAACCACCTTGGCCCAGAGTACTACAGAAACTTTGCTGATGGTTCGTGCAGGCTACGTTTTCAACTATGGCGCTCGTAATGTTGTGTTGTTGAGTTTTTTTTTTAAACAGTTCATTATGTGTTCTGTGTTTGCCCATTTCCGTAATGATCCTCGTTGAAGCCCTAATTCCTATGACACTTTGACAATAATATGAAAAAACTTGACGTCGTCTGTACAGTAGATTAAAGCGTCCTTTAGCGCTGCATCAAAAGTCGGGCCTTCCTCGACGAGTTTCTGCCGTCCGCTTCCATATTCCATATAAAGTCAAGATTCGTAACATACTTCCGCACATCGTATGCTACCCACGTGCACGAGTGGGGCGACGAACGCGGCTGAAGCAGAGATCAAACGAACCAGCCTATCTCTGCTGCTTGGAGGGCATACGATGACATCTCCCCTCTCAGGAGGCCTGCCGTTAAAGCAATGAGGAAACGTCCCTGCTGTCTATAACGAGCATGGAAAAAAGCGATACGTTGAGCTGTTGCATGCCACGCTCTCGCCTCCGGAGCTTGTTGGCGTTCCCGCTTTGGCGCTGCTTCCCGAACTCTCACCTCCGGGCTAGCTTGTTTTCTGCGTCGGCAGTGCCTCTCGCGGGCGAGCGGACGTTCACGTTCGTTTCCATTGATGGCATAAAGACGAGATTGTGTTTTAGGGAACGCGCTTATTCTTATCGTAATCAGCTACAGCACAAAGTGCACACAATGCCCTACATATCTGTAGCGGGTACTTCGCTCATCAACAGAATGACGAATGGCACAGTAATATAAGGGGTGGATCACTACTTCGTGAAAGTTATGGTGGGCGTATAACGGGTACCCTGCATGTTCCGAGCCATGACGTATATTCAGTGGGAGCGTAGTTCATGCACTATAGCATAGTGAGCCGGCAAGATCAGTTGTCATTATTGCGGCATGTTCCGGACAAATCTATTGTTTCTTTATTAGTTGCGGTCTCTTGAAACACTTCAGTTGGCTACGTGCTGCTGAAAGCGCTTCATTTTGCTGGATAATGTACTTTCACAATTGTCGCACCTCATGCGGGAGTTCAACTGCAGTGGCTAACGCACTCAAAGCCATCGCGAGCCACCACACAATTATTTTGTGCGTAATGTGCGACCTTCATGTTCCTTAGCGTGAGGTGCGTTGTTGGGTGTGCCTTTGATCCCACGAAAATTTTGACTGATGTGTCAGGAACGAACCCGGGACATTTATTTGTACCGACGAGAACGGCGACTGACTCTGAGCGCTGCATCAAAAGTCGGGACAGTTGGTGAACCTATTAGCGTCCCGTGCATCACAGGACAGGGCTTGCGTAGTGGGCGCTTGCTCGGAAGCTCGCTGAGTGTCGCACATGTCGGCCTTCCTCCTCTCCTCTTCCAGAGGCTGTTTCTGCTTACGTCATCAGCTGATCGCCAGCTTGGAACGCACGATGCCACTTATTTCTCTTTGGTCACGATTTCCGTGCCATGTAGGCGTTTGTAAAGCCTTCAGACCGATATCCTTTTGACTGAATGGTCAAGTACTACCCCTGCAACTATACTTCGTTAACCATTGTACCACGGAAGTGGAAAAATAGCCCTGACGTGTTCTCTCGTTTACACCGTGCTCGCACTTACAATCAAAAAAAAAGAAATTTCACCAGCATGCTTTAATAACAGTATTTTTCAGCTTTGTTAATTATTTGATAAAGTATTTTCAGTGCTTGAAACGTGTGAACTGCACCTGCTCTAAGAAGAGCAAGCTGATTCTCTTGATCGCACCGTCTTGCCTGGCATTGCTCGCCCCAGCCTCGCTGCTCAGCAGCTTAAAAACTAAATACGCATTATTAACTGCAAAATGAATGACCTTTTAAAATGTTCAAAGAAGTACTACAGACAGATTGGACTTTTTAAATGAATTTATGGTGTATAACTCTAGCTGACATGAGTAACAAAATAAAAATCTGCAGTGCCACACACAATTTTTTTTTTGCCCCGCCGTGGTGGTCTAGTGGCTAAGGTACTCGGCTGCTGACCCGCAGGTCGCGGGTTCAAATCCCGGCTTCGGCGGCTGCATTTCCGATGGAGGCGGAAATGTTGTAGGCCCGTGTGCTCAGATTTGGGTGCACGTTAAAGAACCCCAGGTGGTCGAAATTTCCGGAGCCCTCCACTACGGCGTCTCTCATAATCATATGGTGGTTTTGGGACGTTAAACCCCACATATCAATCAATCAATCACACACAATTTTTTGGGGAGAAGCGCATGAACCACACTTAGGAGCCGTTCAAAACTGCTGTGTAGCAGTTTTGAATGGCTGTTCATTGAGTCTATAACTGTGGCGTCGAGTCTATATAACTGTGGCGTTTTGATGGCCATTGACTAGATGGCCTTTCAAAAGTGCCCCTGTGACACATGTTAAAGGAATGCACCATATCACAATGTGACAAGAACACCGACAGGCGAACACCAGCGTCAGACACCTTAGCTAAGAATTGGGTGACCACATTTTATGGCCCTTAGGAAGTGCATATGAAAGAAAGGTGTGAAAAAAAATGACCGCAGTATCCCGAGTGGGAACACTGGTTAGCATGCGAAGCATATATGTTGAACTGCGATAAATGTGGTTTGTAATTTGCGACATGCGTGTGTGTCATGAGTGAACACGAGTGAACACGAGAGAACACGCACGCACGTATGCTGCGAAAGACGATGTTTATTGATGAGACGCTTTGGGTATTTTGAGCAAGATGGCTTTATGGTCCGTAAAGTTAAGGGTGAGTGGATCTGGTTGCAGCGGTTGAAGATCGAAATTTGCAAAGACGTGGTCGATGCACGTCCCGCTAACCGTAGTCACATGATGTTTGCCGATGGAATTCTACCGGCAATTAACGACTGCTTGCACGTGGCACACGCGACGTAGTCAACAAATTCGTCGGCGTCGCTTCCAAACGCATCGCAAAGAACCGACAACGCTTTGGAACGATGCAGTTCATTCTGAATGTTGCCGATCCGCGTCAAATTGTTGTCGAACCAAAGTCGACTACACACCTTGCAGCTGTGGCCGAAGCTCCGGTCGAGGAAGTCGAGCTTGAAGCGAGTGTTGGGAGTGGCCTACTGCTTGGCTGGCCACGCCGCTATCGCGGCGCGCTCACACTCGCGGGCGGCATCGAGATCAGCCTCGCGGCGTCGACGCTTGCACGCGGCTTCACCGTCCGGATTCTCTTGCCGATGCTTACGCCTCGCAGCCGCTTCACGTTCTTGAAGCTGGGAATCTTCCGCTCGACGTTGACGTATCGCAGCTGCTTCGCGTTGGGGATCCTCCACTCGACGCTGACGTCTCGCAGCTGCTTCACGTTCTTGGAGCTGGGGATCTTCCGCTCGACGCCGACGTTTGCGTTCCGCATCGCGAGCTCTTTTCAGCGTGGTCTTGTCCATGGACGAAGTGTCTTCGGAATTGCTGGCAGTTCCGCCAACACATTGGCTGACGCTATTGGAAGGGACGTCAGTAAGTCTGTTTGCGGATTCGTTAGCATACATTTTCACCAGCGACATCAGACGTGGAGCGACACTCGGTTATTTATAGCGAGTGCCAGCCCCGGCCTGCGCATGCACGCGTTAGCATACAGCTGGCGCACGTAAAACTAAAGGTCGCGCGGTGCGCGGAGGGTGGTGGTAGTGGTTAGAAGATGAGAAAAGGCACCTGATTTCTGCAACCCGGTTGGGAGCACGGTGCAGTGCCTGCGGGGAAGGGAAAAGGGAGACAAGTGGAAAGAAAAAAAAAGATTAAGTGAGCAGTGGCACGGTCGTCATCAACACGAGCAGCAGTCCAGAAGCAAGGGTAGGGGCGGCAAGGGACCCGTCCTCAGCGGTAGACGCGCGGAGGGGAGAAGCGAGCGCAGCGCACACTGTGTTGAGAGGAGGAAGGGATGCACAGATGGCTGGCGGAGCAGGAGGGGAGGCTGCGGACGGCGACGGCGCATGACTAGCCCCTAGTATAACATGCTCCGCATGTAATAAATGGGTGCAACCGTTCACGAAAAAAACACGAGGGCATATGGAGGCTCAGAGAAGCTTGAACGCGTCAACAGACTGTTACGTAATCGAACGCATGTCTGTCACCACAATATTCTAATGAAGTGACACTACGTCACACGCCTAATACGACTGTAATAGGTATTTCAACCTATTCACCTTCACGTACTCTGGGTGATAAACAAATAATCTGGTTGTTTATAATGAAGTGGCTTCGCCTCTTGGATCTAGCAACGTTGCCATTTCATCCTATTCACACAGCGCTATGTCTATTTATTCTTTTGCACTTTGTGTACGCACGAAAAATTATTTCCTCCATGTTTATTCTTACTTCATTGACTCTTTTTTCTCGTACGTATGACAAACAAAAAAAGCTGGCGCGTCCTTTTATTCTTCTTACTCATGTAAACTTATGTGAAAGTCTAATCATATATCAGCAGCTTTACCAAACACTAACTGTTTAACGCCCTTGCGTCTGTTTAAGCTTGTCCAACATGCCATTACATCTAAACTTTTCTATTGCAGAGAGGATGCCACAGGAATATAAACTTGAAGGCGGTGTCACGCTCGTCGATTCCATTCCGCGCAACAATCTGGGAAAATTGGTGAGACGCGAGCTGGCGAAATGGGTGCTTGAACGACGTAACCAAGGCAGCCTGCAGTAACGTTTCGGTCGTCACCTCGTACAGCTAAGTATGCACGTAGGAGTAATTAATATCTACACCAGAAGCATCGGGGACTAAATTTACTTTTAGCTAATTCGTTTTGCGCATAAATATTTTGAAACAAACCGATTCAATGGGAATATTAGAAACCGCTGAAATATTGCAGCAATTGAGGTCTTCCTGCTCTCATTCAATGGTCAGATCAACTTAGAAATGTGAAATGCCTAGTTCGGAATATACCTTCCTCAATACTTGTCAAGAAATTGAAGAACTTTTACGTTGACATCGTGAAATAAATGTTCCCTTGCTCAAGGGGGCCGGGTACCAGACTCGTGAATAAACTCAATTTTAAACACTCCTTTCAAAACGTGTTGAGCACGCTTCTAAACCGATTTTTATCCTGTAATAATACTAAACACACTTGAAAAACTGGGAACTTTCTAGTCGTCTATTTTACGTCAGATATTCTCAAACAAAAACAGTTTTTTTTTTCATCTAACCTATATCCATGCTATTCTTTCCTATCGCATCACCACGTGTGTGCCACTTTTCTTGAAACATCTACATCATAATCATCGTCATCGACAACAAGAATGAAGTCCATTGAAAACTTAAAACCAGTTTTTGAAGCTCACACTGCGAAACACTGGAGGCATACGCACATACACGAGGAAATGCGTGTTCAATGCACGAAAGGATTCACTGTTGCCATTATGGTAAGTCAATATACGAGTTGTGTAGGTAACGCGTCACAAGTAACCGGTTACCTATAAAAAAGTATTTCTTTTATTAATTTTATAGAATTATTTTTTGAAACTGTACCGTGCTATAAAATTCCCTTACATCTTCTTGTAGTTCATTGCCGCTTATCAATTACAAATTATTTCCCAAGTCAAGTTGCCACCAATACACAACAGCAGTTCTCGCCCCGAAAATATGTGACAACTCTGTAAGGACACCCACTCTTTCAGATAGTGGTCCCTACAGGGCCTTTTTTTCTTCTTGTTGTTGTCTTTAGTGTTGTTTTCGCCTTTTTCTTTACTTTACCTGCAACGCTTTGTCAGAGCGCCAGCAAAAGGGAAGCGTGGTGCTACATGGACATTAGCAACGAAGCAGTGCGCTTCTGTACGAGCTGTTGCGTAAAGTGTTCGTAAGTTAAATACCACACTGCTCTGCAGCGCATACATTGATATCACGTACAATGTAGCAGCGGATCTCTTAACGAGAAAATGTAGAATAATCTGCGATGTCAACGTTTAAAAACCGCTGTTGAAAGTCAACGTGTAACAGTATACATTTAAAAACTGCCAGGCCTTCGGGGAACGCAACGCGAAGTCTGAGCAAATGCTTGAATAGCGGCGTTTCTAAAGAGCTTTTTTTAAACATTCTTGTGGCAACTATGTACAAGCACAATTGAATGGTACCCACTACGCGAGTAATCATCATAATTCTTGTGTATTTTGAAAGCGCTCAGCCCATTGTTATGCGCCATTCTTCGTAAAACCGTGCTGCTCACAACACAATTTTAAGGCACTATGTACACTTTGTTGAGAACGTGGCTGACGACGATGAAGAATTATGCCTGAGGCCTTTGTTGGATCATTCAACGACCCACTAGTTACGCAATTCTCATTACGTGGCGCCCGGTTGTTACATTGCTGTTCTAGAATGCTTTATTAGACATATTAACCTGATTTAGTTCACGACATGGAACCTGCATCGGGTCAATTTGTAAGGCAGCTTCAAGCTCCGGTGTTCCGTAGCTCAGGAGTGGAGTTCTGCGCTGCCAAGCTGAAGGCCCGAGTTCGACACCCATTCTGTCTTTGGTATATATTTACTTTCTTTTATCATTTCGCATGAAAGCGGTACGGGAACCGGAGGTGGGGACGTGTAGTGATCTCACAACAGTTTTTGCTGTAAAAAGCCGCAGTAAGCCTCCAAGCCATCTCGCAAGTCTGCAGCCTTCGCTCAACCACGCAAGCCAAAGTACTTAGTTGTAATTTGAGTAAACTTGTGCTTTCGTGTGACGGTAATGAAATTCTGAAAGAGCGTAGCGCAAAATAAACTGATTAGGCATCAGTAACTGCTTAGTTAGTTATCGGGAGCTATTATTGGCCACAATAACCAGTTACAATTTACGAAAGTGCCTAATTATATTTGCTCATCTCTAACAGATACAGTGCACGTTATAGTGGTGGCGCCGTTATGAAACAACCAGTTATAACATTTGCATGTTTTCTAGATACATAAATTTCGCATCAAGTTTCTGCATCGTTTTACCGAGTACTACGTCTATCCACCTTGTAACGTTATGCTCATAATAAAAGTTCCACATAGCAAACTTGTGCGCATGATGTGCGCTTATAATTAATTTTGATGGTATACGTGGAATCTGCCGATTTTTTTTTTCATCTTTGAACGGGTACGCCACTTCCGTAAACTACAAATAACGTTAACGTAACGACCCGTCACCCGTGACTTGAGGTTGTCGTTGGGCTTACTGCCTGAAAACTTCATGTTTGAAGGTAGAAGTTCAAGTTATCAAAAGCGTTGAGGCATGAAATATATGTTAGTCATAATACGACTGCCCTACGCAACGTTTCGATTGCGCGAATGAAGCGTGTGAAACAATAATTGAGATTACATTTTCTGAAATAAAACGCTTACACAGCGCCATTTTAAATAACGCGAATTCATAAAAATTATTTATCTCACAGAGTTACAGTGCATTCAGTGCAGAACACTTCTGATGCGGGTTCAGACTGCTGCCGAGTTTACACCTAAACTCGCGGGAAAAATCAGAAATGTGTTGCAGAGGCGCGTCACAGACTGGACGGAACAAGCTGGACTTGCTCTCGCACTTCAGGAAGCACCATGCCATCAGTAACAGCTGCACTGCCGAGTAATTCTCAAAACTCACGAGCCTCGCCGTTTCGTCAGAGCTATTCCTCAGCGCAGTCAGCAACCCCTTGATCGACAAAACGTCGTTGAACACGTTCGCTGCATTCTCTCTCTGCGAGAAGGGCGCCTCAGCGATACACGCCATGGCCTCGAGTATTGCGTCACTGTCTGAATACCGCTTCAGTGCCAGTTCACCAATCGCTTTCGCCGCCTGTGCGCCGAGACCGGCGTATTTTACCGCCACCGGAAGCTGCTCGTCGTAAACTGGAAGCGAAAATGCAAGAGGCAGAAGCACGAAGTCTCGTACCTTGCTTACGGTTACATGCATATTCATGCTGTCGATAACCGTCCTGCCGAGTCCGTGGCGCTTTGGGCTCTTCTGCATTCTCAGCCAGTTTCGAATGAACGAGTTCGTCATGTCAGGAATGGTTTCACTCCATGGCACGTTCATATGTTCCTCCGAAATCACTGCGGCCATAACCGTATCGAGCGAAGTCCAATTGGAGATCACCGTTCTTTCAGCGTTGTAAAAGCTCCACGTCTCGATGCGTCGTCGATACGCGTGGCGTACGGAAAGCAAAATCGTCCTGACGTCGGCTTGTGATGTTTCGCCCAGTGCTATTCCGACAAACTTGAAGAAGGAAGCGTCTCCCAGAACGTCGTAAACGCGACCAAGGCAAAAGATGCCATGCCTGAGGATCGCGTTTTCTCTGTTACCGTAGTAATCCACAATCAGGTCAGAATTCGTGAAGAGGACCGCTATCTGCACTGTACACCAGGACACGTAAGTATGTACCATCCGTTGGCCGTGCCGCCGAATAAGGTCGAAAAAAACTCGCACAAATGTACCACCCGAAGCCATCACAGTAGAACGGTTATTGACTGTAATATTGTGAGCGCTGAATACTTCCGCACTGCGAGCGAGGGACATGTTTACTGTCATATCATTGAGCCAAGAATGCGCTATGGGCAACTTGACAACTCCTGATCTATCGGTATTGGCAAGAACGACTGTCATAACCTCTTGTGCCCGAATCGTTTCACTGAAGCTTACTTTTCGACCAGTTCCCCGCGAGAACTTATCACGCAGATATTCGAAGTAACGCTGCTTTTGGGAGTAGCTGCCCAAATCTTTGTATTCGACGATGACTCTCCAGAAGGCTCTTCCAGCACTCAGCAGTACGTCGCTTTCCTTCCTCCTGGTCCCCGCGTACCTGGTCCCCACGTATAACACAGAATCCCAGCCGAGAACTAGAGAGGTCGTGAGCAAGAGGCCCAACACGTCGGTCCGTTTGTCACGCATGGGCCACGTCACTCCTACTCTGGACAGCAAGTCCTTGACATCGGCAAGCTCGTCGTGGTCGCCCTGAAGGAGGGCATTGCAGCTGTTGTAAAAGACGGAGGCACGCTGTACCACACTCTGGCCTCTTGCGGGTACGTGGACATTTCGCACAGCTTGCGAGAGCCTACTGAGCATGGCCACATATACAGATTCCTGGACGGAGTACACGGGGGCGTCCCAGCCGTCACACACGTAGCGGGTGAAGCTGCGGCATGGGTTCATGGAGAGGTTCATGGACTTCCGGAGAATACTCGAATAATCGGAGCAGGCGATGCTGCTGCACACACTATAGCCACGTGGCGCTCTCTTCACAGCGTATGCCAAGATGGTGAAGCTCACAAACATCGTCCCCACAATAACGGCGCTTATCACGGTGCCCCTAGATACGTTATTAAGAAAGGACGTGCCTGGGAGTCTCAAACTTCGCATCTGAGTGAGCAAGGACGTCCATTGGCCTTTTAGCATAGCATGTGGTGATCTTAGCTTTGGCAGGTGTCACTGATGCATGTAGGCAAGCTTCAACTTCATCTTCCTTTTCTTCTTGTTTTGTTTCGCCTATGTATTGCGATGATGATTTCAGAAACAGTGATGCGCACCCACTGCAGCCCACATTATTCGTAGCTTTATTACACTACTCTAAGAAACAGCCTCATTACGTTAAGCGACGAATACAGAGGTTGGACACACAGAACAAGCCTTCTCGCTGTTTGTGCTATTCGTTTATTGAAATTTTAAAAATCTCCGAAGTGACTTTTTTTTTACATATTCATTTCGCATTTTTATTGATTCAGTACCGAAAACGAAGTTATTTATTGGAGGAGTTGAGACTTTACACTCATTTATCAAGTGGAATCGCTTGCCGTTGTCTTATCATTATGGGAATTGTATCTATCCATAACAGATGCTGTCATTCTTACAGACCGCCTGCCTTCAATGTTCTTCAATAAATGCACCTAATATGTCGAATGTTTCAGAAGTATTTTATGCTCTTGCCCCATGACATTTGCATCTAATTCGCTTGGTATGGATGCAGGTCACAAAGGTTTAACCCTCAATTAATATGCGGATGCACTTGCAGTGGCCTCACATAATAGTCCCATAATGACTATATTGCCAACGCTAGCATTTATCACCATGGCACGATTTCAAACATTTGTCACGTCAGATAACTTTGAAAAGTCTAGCTCAGCAACATCTGAGTTTTCTCATCTTAGGTACCATTGAAAAATTGATGATGATCCTTTAGGAGGGCACAAATATATATTACGAGACTACGGTGTCAAGTCCCTCCACTGAATTTTTACCTATACACAGGTCTGGTCTAGTACAGTCACCCTTCCGCCTCCACTGAAACTAAAGTGAATATCTGCATCATTTACTCTTAACATGCAGGTTGTTTGCGAATCAAAGAAAAATGCAGTTAGAAGAACCTCTCCATAGGTTAGCTTTGAATTTATCCCTTCCGGTGTCCTATCCTTTGAAACAACTGAATGGGCTTCAGTGACAGTAACGTGTGTGAATACGTATGCGATTTCCTAAGGCAAACAAAACCAATAGAATGTTAAGCTTAGGGTATGAATTCACTTCCTTTAGAATTGTATCCGCTCGTTGGGTTTTCTTTTTTTCCTGAATTTATTCTATTTTTAATCCTTGTTTTATTGTTGTGTTCTTTAAAAAAACGTTCCTATCTAGACGTCTTCGGCTGGTGGAACAATTTTATTTTCAAGATGAGGTACCGTTAATTTCATGGTCTATCCCCCGTGGTGGGTTACGTCAGCAATCTAAAGGCCAACCAATCAAACAACCGATCAAGTTCGGCCATTACACGGTTACCTTTCAAATTAACTTATGAACTAACTTATGAACCAGCGACCCAAATTGATGCAGATAATATATTAGTGATCAAAAGCCAGGATGAGAGATGTTGGAAAAGGCGCACACGAAGAAGTGAGCTAGCCCTTTATGTTTGAGCAAATATCTGATTCGTGATACTCAAAACAGCTGTTGTTTTTAAACATTTCGTTTACTTTATGAATCATTCGGTTTCTTATTTAATCAGGTAAGCTTTTTATTGAATTCAACTGACAATAATAGTTTAAAGTAATGGCGACCTAACGCACTAAATCCGGCGTAGAAAGATGTCAGTTTATTCATTTATTGAAGTCTACACCGACAAAACTGAAAAGAAAAACCAAATTTATCTGTACAAACAGCCAATCTCACTTTCACTAGTCCCGATAACAAAATTAGATCCATAGAAAAATAACGATGTTGCCACGAGCATAGAACGAGATTCGGTTACGCCTCCAAAACACATCGGTCCACCGCGTTGGTGTAGCGGTTACGGCACTCGGATGCCCATCCGCCGTGACCAGTTCGGTCCACAGTTTTCTTTTATTACTGCTGAACAATTCAAACGACAGTTAATCTTAAAAAATCAACAAAACATCGCTCCTACAATCTAAAAAACTTCAGCACTTGCAAATCACATGGAACACCTCAAAATGCCTTTCCCGTCAATGTGAGGTGACCCTCACAAGCTTTCACTGCAGAGTTCCTCGGTAAAATTTTTATCTCCACAAATCTGGATTTTCATTAACTAACCTATGTGCAGTTTCCAATGAACCGGAAACAATAGATCACTTTCTTCTCACATGCCGCCGCTTCACCTCACTGCGCCGAATAATTCTTGAGAGACCGGTGAGTATGCTCGGATTTCCAGTTAATACATCCACCTTTTTATCGTTTGGAGCCAGCCAGTTGGGTGTGGGCCGCCGTGCTATTCGGTTAGCGCTACATAAAGTCATTCAGGCAACCGGAAGGATACGCTGCTAGTGGTACTGCTAGATATACCCAATTCTTTGCCCCCCCCTTCTTCATTTTTGCTAATTTGTTTTATATATTCTGGTTTATCAAACTCTTCTGCACTTTTTCACATTTTTTTTCAAAGGAACATTATTATTGTTCTTACCTAATTTCTCTCTTTTTTTAGCAAGCGTTGTATGAAAAATTTCCATTATAAGGTACATTGTGGCCGATATCCCTTGTGGGTATGAGCCAAGATCTTCTGGGCGACAAGACAAGACAATATTGGCACTGAACGTTTATATTCAGCCTAACAATGATAGATTAAATAGGGATCGCCATGTATGGCTCCGATGTTGCGCAAATCAGTTGCCCAATTCAATAAAAAGTCAGGTCACAATTGCAGCAAAAGTAATCTTTACATTCTGCTATCGAACTTTCATTCTCCGAGAGTAGCATTTCATCAACGAGTGTTTGCCATTTGCAAGCGTTTGTGAAAGCTGTTGCGCTTCAGGCCAATTGAAAAGCGGTTCACAGCCGGTGCTAACGCTTCACCGAAATGATTTGTGTAGCAAAATGTATGATGGTAGCACAGCGCGGTGCTAGCAAAACCGGCACATTTACAATTATATTTTCACATGTACTTCGACAGACTGTTCTCAAATCAACGCTTACCACAGTGATGAGAAGGCAGGAACATTACAAGTAAATGAGTTCGACATAACTTATATTAGGACTGTTTAAAAGAAGGTCGCATCTTTACGAGCCCATGATGGAGAACACATTTACGCTCGTAAATGAAACTGTCCAAGCAGAACCTATATCTTACTAAAAATAACGAGAAAGATGTAAAAATAATTGACTCCTATTATTTCTTGTAGTGAC
>NW_027464746.1:377500-384188 GCF_043290135.1 Rhipicephalus microplus | reverse complement strand
CGTCTGCCGTTGCAGGAGTGCGTGGCGGCCCTCCTGCGAGACCAAGAAGCATCGACTCGCGCACGATATCGGTGTCTTTCGACGTGCCCGCCGGCCACCGCCGCACGAGTACGGCAAACCGCGTATGCCGGGGCGGGGTTGGCGACGCCGACGCAAAAGTGGGAACCGCCACTAGGATGTTCGCCGTTTTTGGCAGAGTGAGTGCTGGCACTCCGGCGAAGCGAAAGAGCGCGAATGCGCCCACGAAAGTGGCGTGTTTGGACGTGCTTGACGACGACCACCGCAGGAAAACGAAAAACCACGTCAGCCGGGGCGAGCGACCCATGGCGGTCTGGGTGCTTATCGCTGCTATTATAGGGGCACCCCGGCAGACGCAAAAAAAAAAAAATTTTTTTCGACATTCTTTCTTGCTCGTCGACCTCGGGTGACCCAGGTCGCAGTGGGAGCCGCGCACGAAAGCGGCGTCGCGAGACGGCTTCGCGGTCGCTAGTCGCACGAGCTCGGCAACCGCGTCTGCCGGGGCGGAGTTCGGGACGCCGACGGCTAAGTGGGAACCGCCGCTCGGATGTTCGCCGTTTGTGGCCGAGTGAGTGCTGGCACTCCGGCGAAGCCAAACGGGGCCGATTCCGGCACGATATCGGCGTCTTTCTACGTGCTCGCCGGCGACCGTCGCACGAGTACGGCAAAGTGCGTCTGCCGGGGCGGGGTTTGCGACGCGTACGCAATAGTGAGAACCGTCGCTCGGATGTTCGTCGTCTTTCGCCGAGCCAGTGCTGGCACTCCGGCGAAGCCGAACGGAGCCGATTCGGGCACGATATCGGCGTCTTTCCACGTGCTCGCCGGCGACCGTCGCACGAGTACGGTAAACCGCGTCAGCCGGGGCGGAGTTCGGGACGCCGATGCGAAAGTGGGAAGCGCCGCTCGGATCTTCGCCGTTTTTGGAGGAGTCAGTGGCGGCACTCCGGTGAAGCCAAGGTGCGCCAATTCGCGCACGATATCGGCGTCTTTCGACGTGCCCGCCGGCCACCGTCGCACGAGTACGGCAAACCTCGTCTGCCGGGGCGGGGTTTGCGACGCCGACGCAAAAGTGGGAACCGCCGCTCGGATGTTCGCCGTTTTTGGCAGAGTGAGTGCTGGCACTCCGGCGAAGCGAAAGAGCGTGAATGCGCCCACGAAAGTAGCGTATTTGGACGTGCTTGACGGCGACCGCCGCAGGAGTACGAAAAACCACGTCAGCCGGGGCGAGCGACCCACGGCGGTCTGGGTGCTTATCGCTGCTATTATAGGGGCACCCCGGCAGACGCAGAAAGAAAAAAAAAAAATGGGGACATGGCGTGCGTCACCGTGCGGCTTCGCAGCGTTGCCGAAGTCGCCGAGCCCTTCGACTGAGCCGAACGGCGGACAGGGAACGTTGGTCGGCCGTTCTAACCTGTCGGTGCCACGCCGAGACGTCGTTAAGGAAAACCGCGTCGTGGGCCTCTACGACGCCGTCGAGTCGTTGTACGTTTGGTGTCCAGCGTGTCGGCGGCGAGTAGCGGACACGTCGTTCACGACTTCGGTCTTTCGCAGTCGACGCGAACTTGCGGAGAGTCGTGGTGCCTCACGTTTTCGGCAGAAACCGCGGCGGAATTTTCCCGTGCGTGCGCGCACGACCTCGGTGCTGTGCCGTCAGCGTAGTGTTGCACAAACTCGTGGCCTACCCAAGGTGCGGTACGTTTGCGGCCGTATCCTCGGTGGGAATTTCGTGAGTAGGGTCGCAAATTCTACGACCTCGGCGGGTTTGAGAGCGACGTAGACTTGTGGCACGCTCAACGTGCCACACGTTTCGGGGCACACCGCGGTGAAATTTTCTCGAGTACGCTCGTATTAGTGCCCAAGGAGGTCTGGGTACTTATCGCTGCTATTATGTGGGGGTTCTCGTGAGCGGCGTACGCGAAAGCGACCGGGTGTCTGATATGCGGCGGGCTTCGGCCTCGTCAAGCGTGTCCTCGGGTCTGCTCCAGGGGAATCCACGGCAGTCGTCTGCAGCCTCATCCGCTTGATGCGTTAGGGGCTGGTTGTCGGACGGTGCCGTTTTACCACGATATCGAGGTGTGTTCCGTGTCGTCCTCGGGCGATTCAGATGCGAAAGCGCCGAAGACGCGGGCGTGACCCGTCGTCTGGCGGCTTTGCAGTCTCGGCTCCGTTGCTAGTTCCGGCCGGTCCACCGACAGTGCAGCGGGCTTGGGCAACCCGCACGGCGCGACCGAGTCGATGCAACGAAAAAGAGCGAGCATGAACGTGCTTCTTGCCGCACGGCTCCCACTCGTCTTTCGGGAAGGTTGTGCCGTAGCGAGCTCGAACGCCGTCATCTCGGAGTGCAAAATAAGCGTGTTGGGGCGCCTGAAGGTGGCCTCCGCCGCACACAGACTGCGTCCGGCCCGCCGAAGGCGAGGACGGACGCGCAGTCGAACGATTACCTGGTTGATCCTGCCAGTAATCATATGCTTGTCTCAAAGATTAAGCCATGCATGTCTAAGTACATGCCGAAATAAGGCGAAACCGCGAATGGCTCATTAAATCAGTTATGGTTCCTTAGATCGTTTCTTCCTACTTGGATAACTGTGGCAATTCTAGAGCTAATACATGCAGTGAGCCTGGAGCCCTTTGGGTAACGGGTGCTTTTATTAGACCAAGATCGATCGGGTTTCGGCCCGTATTGTGTGGTGACTCTGGATAACTTTGTGCTGATCGCATGGCCACGAGCCGGCGACGTTTCTTTCAAGTGTCTGCCTTATCAACTTTCGATGGTAGGTTACTTGCTTACCATGGTTGTTACGGGTAACGGAGAATCAGGGTTCGATTCCGGAGAGGGAGCCTGAGAAACGGCTACCACATCCAAGGAAGGCAGCAGGCGCGCAAATTACCCACTCCCGGCACGGGGAGGTAGTGACGAAAAATAACAATACGGGACTCTTTTGAGGCCCCGTAATTGAAATGAGTACACTCTAAATCCTTTAACGAGGATCAATTGGAGGGCAAGTCTGGTGCCAGCAGCCGCGGTAATTCCAGCTCCAATAGCGTATACTAAAGCTGCTGCGGTTAAAAAGCTCGTAGTTGGATCTCAGTTCCAGACGAGTAGTGCATCTACCCGATGCGACGGCTCGGACTGAACATCATGCCGGTTCTTTCTTGGTGCACTTCATTGTGTGCCTCGAGATGGCCGGTGCTTTTACTTTGAAAAAATTAGAGTGCTCAACGCAGGCGAGTCGCCTGAATAAACTTGCATGGAATAATAGAACAAGACCTCGTTTCTGTTCTGTTGGTTTTTGGAATACGAGGTAATGATTAAGAGGGACGGACGGGGGCATTCGTATTGCGGCGCTAGAGGTGAAATTCTTGGACCGTCGCAAGACGAACTACTGCGAAAGCATTTGCCAAGAATGTTTTCATTGATCAAGAACGAAAGTCAGAGGTTCGAAGGCGATCAGATACCGCCCTAGTTCTGACCATAAACGATGCCAACCAGCGATCCGCCTGAGTTACTCAAATGACTCGGCGGGCAGCTTCCGGGAAACCAAAGTATTTGGGTTCCGGGGGAAGTATGGTTGCAAAGCTGAAACTTAAAGGAATTGACGGAAGGGCACCACCAGGAGTGGAGCCTGCGGCTTAATTTGACTCAACACGGGAAAACTTACCCGGCCCGGACACTGGGAGGATTGACAGATTGAGAGCTCTTTCTTGATTCGGTGGATGGTGGTGCATGGCCGTTCTTAGTTGGTGGAGCGATTTGTCTGGTTAATTCCGATAACGAACGAGACTCTAGCCTATTAAATAGGTGCGGGGTTCCCAGCACCTTACAACCTTCTTAGAGGGACAAGCGGCTCCTAGCCGCACGAAACAGAGCAATAACAGGTCTGTGATGCCCTTAGATGTCCGGGGCCGCACGCGCGCTACACTGAAGGAAGCAGCGTGTCTTTATCCCTGTCTGAAAAGACTGGGTAACCCGTGGAACTTCTTTCGTGATTGGGATAGGGGCTTGCAATTGTTCCCCTTGAACGAGGAATTCCCAGTAAGCGCGAGTCATAAGCTCGCGTTGATTACGTCCCTGCCCTTTGTACACACCGCCCGTCGCTACTACCGATTGAATGATTTAGTGAGGTCTTCGGACCGATGTCCGGCGCGGCCTTTCGGTTGCGCCGGTCTGTTGGAAAGATGACCAAACTTGATCATTTAGAGGAAGTAAAAGTCGTAACAAGGTTTCCGTAGGTGAACCTGCGGAAGGATCATTAACGGATTGTGAAGGGTGAGCGCCTCAGCTGCGTCTGCGCCCGACACTTTCTGCCGCTGACCCCGTTTGGACGCGGGGTCGGCTTTTCCCCACGGGGCTGCCTGAATGTGGAGCGGCACCCCGTGACAAATTGTTGCGCCCAGCGGACGCCAACACCGCGACCTTGGACGGTCGGCCAGGTGGCGGACGCGGGTACAAACGGCGCAACGCACTCATAGGTCGGCTTTCGACCCGCCACTGCACCGTGGCTCGAAGCGCTCGAAATGCGCGACCCGACCGCTGCGGGACCGCCTAGTACTGTAAACAGGAGCGGCGGAGCGCGAACGGCGAGTCGTGGTTACGTCGGTAGAAGGCGAGGCTGCGCGTTCCCGAAACGCCAGCCGAGTGCCCTCCCGACCGTTCGAGCGTGCAAGAACGAGACCCGACAATCGCGCGGCGACTGCCAAGTACGAGAGGAACGGCACAAGCGTCGGCGGTCGGTCAAGGAACTGGCGATGTGACGGGTCCGCTGTGCACCAGTGCATACCGTCCCGCCGTCCGCGGCAAGCGCCTCCGCGTCCTCGGGTGACGGAGGCTGCCGGTCGGTTCTTGCAGGCGAGGGATCTCGCTGGCACCGGTTCGCGTTGACGCGCGGCCGGTCATGGCACGGCGATGCGACGGCCGAGGTGCGCAGTACTCGATGGAGGAACCGCACGCTCCGATGACCGTCCCGCCCTCCGCGGCGTATGCGTACCGACCGTAATGGTTGCAGCAGCGCCGGCCGGCTTTTGAATTCGCCACACGAAACACGGTGCGAGATCGCGGTTAGGGGAGCGTCGACGTTGCCAGGCGTTTTGCTTGCTGCCGAGGGAAAGGCGGCACGGCCACGTCGCGCTCGTCGCGATTAGCGGGTCTGCGCGCTTTGGGAAGGTGCCGCAACGACTTGCCGAAAGAGGAAGCACGGAAGAACGAGGGACTTGGACGTCCCGACAATTGAACGCACTTGCGGCCAGGCCCTTGCTGGCTTCGTTCTTCCGCCTCGAGTAGGCTCGTACGCGGCTCCGGCGCCGAAAGTGGTCCTTGGCACCGACTTCGGTGGACGTGGGAAGTGCCGCGCAAGTACGGCGCGCCTGGCTCCACCTGTTGGCTAAAGTAGGCAGCCGGATCGGCATTTTGGTGTGCGGTGGCAAACCGTGGATGCGAAAAAAGCTTGTGCGATTTCGTGGAACAAAAAGCGGGGGTCCCCCTTTTTATGCGGAGGAGACCGACCCGCCTGCCGTGGTGAACCGCGACGCCACGGTAAAAACGGGAGAGGCTTGTCGATGGGACCGTGCATCCCGCGCTCCACGGAGGCCGGGAGGCGGCCGCCCGAGGAAATGTGTAGCCGTCGAGGCCCGCATCTGCGTGCACTCTTATCCAAATGGGTGTACCGCAGGCATTTTCTGGTTAGGCGGGCCAATGAGAGCGAGCACACAACGATACCTACGGGTCCGGCTTGGAGAACCGGCTTCGACGCCTCCCGAGTATTTATAGAGGGGTGGACCACGAAAGCACTCGCAAGTAGCGAAAGCGAAACGCCGTCCGAAACACACCGTTTGCTCGATTTGCGGCAGCCGAAAAAGGCGCGGCAGAGTTTTGGAGTCCAAGCGTGCGCTGAAAAGCGCCCTTCTTGGCCACTGTTTGGCCGAGTGCCAGAAACGTTTGGTTTTGACTGTACGGAATTGAACAAACACTTTTTCACGACTCTAAGCGGTGGATCACTCGGTTCTCGGGTCGATGAAGAACGCAGCCAGCTGCGAGACTTGGTGTGAATTGCAGGACACACTGAGCACTGATTCTTTGAACGCACATTGCGGCCTTGGGTCTTCCCTTGGCTTCGTCTGTCTGAGGGTCGGATCACATATCAAGAGAGCCTTCGGCGCACAAGGGAACGTGAGCCGTCGACTCGTTTTGACCGCGTCGGCAACACGGACAGCACGCTGAACACCTCACAGCGAGCGCCAACAGCGGCCACTCAAGGGCGAGACGGTGGCGACCGTCGTGCCAGAGCCCAACCGAAACGGGGGCGACCGACTGCATTGAGGATGTGGCACCTCGTTGAGACCGCCGCAGGACTTCGAGTCGGAAGGAAGCCTGCAGGGAAAGTGCGGTCGAGGTTGCGTACTCCTCTCTGCGACCGGGCGCGCAAGAGCTGCGAGAGCCACGGACGCGCAACTTTAACGCACGGTAAACACGAGGAGCGAAAGCCGGCCAGCAAAGCTTCTCCAGCCGTGCGCAAAGTGCGCGAGATCGCAGCCTTGCGTTGCGCTTGTTGCCCTCGAAGTAAGCAGGGTGTCCCGTAGACCGGGCGCTCGAACACGCTGCGGGGCCGTGCCTCCTCCAGGCTTTGCCGCGCGAACAGGGAACGTTCGCGCGCAAAGCGCAGGGAGGTGAGGAGGC
>NW_027464746.1:355000-367500 GCF_043290135.1 Rhipicephalus microplus | reverse complement strand
CGGTTCGGACTTTGCACTTTTTGGCTCACCCCGGCTGGCGGCCCACTCACTCGATCGCCAGGTCTGTTTGCCCCGGTGGTTCCACCGCCAGGCTTAAGCGCGAACTTTTTTTGTTTGTTTTCTTTTGATTAAGCGCAAGCTTTTTTCTTTGTTTTCTTTTGATTAAGCGCGGGCTTTTTTCTTTGTTTTTTTTTTATTTCGCCCCGGCAGACGCGGTTTTTGCGCCGCCCCGGCTGACGCGGTTTTTGCCGCCCCGGCTGACGCAGTTCGGACTTAGCACTTTTCGGCTGTGCCTGGCTGGCGGCCCACTCACTCGATCGCCATGTCTGTTTGCCACAGTTTTCCCGGTGGTGCCGCACCCGGGCTCGCCCCGGCTGACGCAGTTTTCGCGCCGCCCCGGCTGACGCGGTTTCGTGCCGCCCCGGCAGACGCGGTTTTCGCGCCGCCCCGGCTGACGCGGTTTCGTGCCGCCCCGGCAGACGCAGTTCGGACTTAGCACTTTTCGGCTGTGCCTGGCTGGCGGCCCACTCACTCGATCGCCATGTCTGTTTGCCACAGTTTTCCCGGTGGTGCCGCACCCGGGCTCGCCCCGGCTGACGCAGTTTTCGCGCCGCCCCGGCTGACGCGGTTTCGTGCCGCCCCGGCAGACGCGGTTTTCGCGCCGCCCCGGCTGACGCGGTTTCGTGCCGCCCCGGCAGACGCAGTTCGGACTTAGCACTTTTCGGCTGTGCCTGGCTGGCGGCCCACTCACTCGATCGCCATGTCTGTTTGCCACAGTTTTCCCGGTGGTGCCGCACCCGGGCTCGCCCCGGCTGACGCAGTTTTCGCGCCGCCCCGGCTGACGCGGTTTCGTGCCGCCCCGGCAGACGCGGTTTTCGCGCCGCCCCGGCTGACGCGGTTTCGTGCCGCCCCGGCAGACGCAGTTCGGACTTAGCACTTTTCGGCTGTGCCTGGCTGGCGGCCCACTCACTCGATCGCCATGTCTGTTTGCCACAGTTTTCCCGGTGGTGCCGCACCCGGGCTCGCCCCGGCAGACGCGTTTTTTTTTTTCTTTCGCCCCGGCTGACGCAGTTTTCGCGCCGCCCCGGCTGACGCGGTTTCGTGCCGCCCCGGCAGACGCGGTTTTTTGCGCCGCCCCGGCTGACGCGGTTTTTGCCGCCCCGGCTGACGCAGTTCGGACTTAGCACTTTTCGGCTGTGCCTGGCTGGCGGCCCACTCACTCGATCGCCATGTCTGTTTGCCACAGTTTTCCCGGTGGTGCCGCACCCGGGCTCGCCCCGGCTGACGCAGTTTTCGCGCCGCCCCGGCTGACGCGGTTTCGTGCCGCCCCGGCAGACGCGGTTTTCGCGCCGCCCCGGCTGACGCGGTTTCGTGCCGCCCCGGCAGACGCAGTTCGGACTTAGCACTTTTCGGCTGTGCCTGGCTGGCGGCCCACTCACTCGATCGCCATGTCTGTTTGCCACAGTTTTCCCGGTGGTGCCGCACCCGGGCTCGCCCCGGCTGACGCAGTTTTCGCGCCGCCCCGGCTGACGCGGTTTCGTGCCGCCCCGGCAGACGCGGTTTTCGCGCCGCCCCGGCTGACGCGGTTTCGTGCCGCCCCGGCAGACGCAGTTCGGACTTAGCACTTTTCGGCTGTGCCTGGCTGGCGGCCCACTCACTCGATCGCCATGTCTGTTTGCCACAGTTTTCCCGGTGGTGCCGCACCCGGGCTCGCCCCGGCAGACGCGTTTTTTTTTTTCTTTCGCCCCGGCTGACGCAGTTTTCGCGCCGCCCCGGCTGACGCGGTTTCGTGCCGCCCCGGCAGACGCGGTTTTTTTGCGCCGCCCCGGCTGACGCGGTTTTTGCCGCCCCGGCTGACGCAGTTCGGACTTGGCACTTTTTGGCTGAGCCTGGCTGGTGGCCCACTCACTCGATCGCCATGTCTGTTAGCCACAGTTTTCCCGGTGGTGCCGCACCCGGGCTCGCCCCGGCTGACGCAGTTTTCGCGCCGCCCCGGCAGACGCGGTTTTCGCGCCGCCCCGGCTGACGCGGTTTTTGCCGCCCCGGCTGACGCAGTTCGGACTTGGCACTTTTTGGGCTGAGCCTGGCTGGCGGCCCACTCACTCGATCGCCATGTCTGTTTGCCACAGTCTTCCCGGTGGTGCCGCACCCGGGCTCGCCCCGGCAGACGCGTTTTTTTTTTCTTTCGCCCCGGCAGACGTGGTTCCCCCCCCCCCCTTTTCGCTCGCCCCGGCTGACGAGGTTTTCGCGCCGCCCCGGCTGACGCAGTTTTCGCGCCGCCCCGGCTGACGCGGTTTCGTGCCGCCCCGGCTGACGCGGTTTTCGCGCCGCCCCGGCTGACGCGGTTTTTGCGTCGCCCCGGCTGACACGGTTCGGACTTTGCACTTTTCGGCTGTGCCTGGCTGGCGGCCCACTCACTCGATCGCCATGTCTGTTTGCCACAGTTTTCCCGGTGGTGCCGCACCCGGGCTTGCCCCGGCAGACGCGTTTTTTTTTTCTTTTCGCCCCGGCTGACGCAGTTTTCGCCCCGCCCCGGCTGACGCGGTTTCGTGCCGCCCCGGCAGACGCGGTTTTTTGCGCCGCCCCGGCTGACGCGGTTTTTGCCACCCCGGCTGACGCAGTTCGGACTTTGCACTTTTTGGCTGAGCCTGGCTGGCGGCCCACTCACTCGATCGCCATGTCTGTTTGCCACAGTTTTCCCGGTGGTGCCGCACCCGGGCTCGCCCCGGCAGACGCGTTTTTTTTTTTCCTTCGCCCCGGCAGACGTGGTTCCCCCCCCCCCCCCTCCGTCTTTCTTTTTGTTTTTTTTTTTCGCCGCGGCTGAAGTGGATTTTTCGGTGCCTCGACGCCCCGGTAGTCGCGGTTTTTCCGTTTCCGCACGGCCCCGGCTGACGCTGCTCGGTCACAGTCGCCTTTTGTGAGGATTGCAGACTTCTTGAGCGCGGGTGTTTTTTTTTTGTTGTTGTTGTTGTTTTATTACGCATTCGCTCCAGCAGACGCTGTTTAGACTTTTTGTTTCCTCTTTTATCCTGCGACGAGGTGACGAGGTTTATTCGGTGCCCCGCCGCCCCGGCTGAAGTGATTTTTCCTGTCCCGTGCCGCCCCGGCTGACGCGGTTGGGACTTCGCGTTTGTTCGGCCGCCACGGGTTTTGGCGCACTCGCTCGGTTGCTTGTTGTTGCCACTTGTTGCGAACCCAGGTTTCTTGAGCGAGCGCGGGCGTTTTTTTCTTCCTTTCTTTCTTTGTTCTATGTGTTAGCGAATCGGCCTTTAATATCACACGAGGACTCACAACCAACAATTTTCAGTTTGAAGTGTAAAAAATCTGCAGGTGTTGACGTAACTGACTTGCCCCGTACCCTTGAGTACATCCATGAAGTTCTCGTAGTACTACTAAATCGCATTATTCCAAGTGGAGAAATTCCCATAAACTTGCAAACCTCTACACGAAAATCGGTGCGCGTGATAAAGTTGAAAATTATCGTCCGATATCAAATGTGCCTTCTATAACACAAATTCTAGGAAAAAAAAAAAAAAAACACTTGTTCGCCGTTTTCTGCGCCGTGACTGGCAGCACTCCGGCGAAGCGAAACGGGGTCGATTCGAGCACGATATCGGCGTCTTTCGACGTGCTCGCCGGCGACCGTCGCACGAGTACGTCGCACGAGCGCGTCTGCCGGGGCGCCGTTTGCGAAGCCGACGCAAAAGTGGGAACCGCCGCTCGGATGATCGCCGCTTTCGGCAGAGTGAGTGTTGGCACTCCGGGGAAGCGAAACAGCGTGAATGCGCCCACGAAATCGGCGTATTTTGAAGTGCCCGCCGGCGACCGTCGCACGAGTACGGTAAACCGCGTCAGCCGGGGCGTAGTTCGGGACGCCGACGAAAAAGTGGGAAGCGCAACTCGGATCTTCGCCGTTTTTGCAGGAGTGAGTGGCGGCCCTCCTGCGAGACCAAGAAGCATCGATTCGTGCACGAATTCGGCGCCTTTCGACGTGATCGCCGGCGACCGTCGCTCGAGTAGGGCAAACCGCGTCTGCCGGGGCGGGCTTCGGGACGCCGATGCGAAAGTGGGAAACGCTGCTCGGATGTTCGCCGTTTTTGGCCGAGTGAGTGCTGGCACTCGGGCGAAGCCAAACGGGGCCGATTACGGCACGATATCGGCGTCTTTCGACGTGCCCGGCGGCGACCGTCGCACGAGTACGGTAAACCGCGTCAGCCCGGGCGGAGTTCGGGACGCCGATGCGAAAGTGGAGAACGCCGCTCGGATCTTCGCCGTTTTTGGAGGAGTGAGTGGCGGCACTCCGGAGAAGCCAAGGAGCGCCAATTAGCGCACGATATCGGCGTCTTTCGACGCGCTCGCCGGCGACCGTCGAACGAGTAGGGCAAACCGCGTCTGCCGGGGCGGGGTTTACGACGCCGACGCAAAAGTGGGAACCGCCGCTCGGATGTTGGCCGTTTTTGGCAGAGTGAGTGCTGGCACACCGGCGACGCGAAAGAGCGCGAAAGCGCCCACGAAAGTGGCGTATTTGGACGTGCTTGACGGCGACCGCTGCAGGAGTACGAAAAACCACGTCAGCCGGGGCGAGCGACCCACGGCGGTCTGGGTGCTTATCGCTGCTATTATAGGGGCACCCCGGCAGACGCAGAAAAAAAAAATTTTTTTTCGACCTTCTTTTTTGCTGGTCGAGCTCGGGTAACCCAGGTCGCAATGGGAGCCGCGCACGAAAGCGGCGTCGCGAGACGCGTTCGCGGTCGCTAGTCGCACGAGCTCGGCAACCGCGTCAGCCGGCGCGGAGTTCGGGATGCCGACGGCTAAGTGGGTACCGCTGCTCGGATGTTCGCCGTTTTTGGCCGAGTGAGTGCTGGCACTCCGGCGAAGCGAAACGGGGCCGATTCGGGCACGATATCGGCGTATTTCGACGTGCTCGCCGGCGACCGTCGCACGAGTACGGCAAAGCGCGTCTGCCGGGGCGAGGTTTGCGATGCCGACGAAAAAGTGGGAAGCGCCGCTCGGATCTTCGCCGTTTTTGCAGGAGTGAGTGGCGGCCCTCCTGCGAGACCAAGAAGCATCGACTCGCGCACGATATCGGTGTCTTTCGACGTGCCCGCCGGCCACCGCCGCACGAGTACGGCAAACCGCGTATGCCGGGGCGGGGTTGGCGACGCCGACGCAAAAGTGGGAACCGCCACTAGGATGTTCGCCGTTTTTGGCAGAGTGAGTGCTGGCACACCGGCGACGCGAAAGAGCGCGAAAGCGCCCACGAAAGTGGCGTATTTGGACGTGCTTGACGGCGACCGCTGCAGGAGTACGAAAAACCACGTCAGCCGGGGCGAGCGACCCACGGCGGTCTGGGTGCTTATCGCTGCTATTATAGGGGCACCCCGGCAGACGCAGAAAAAAAAAATTTTTTTTCGACCTTCTTTTTTGCTGGTCGAGCTCGGGTAACCCAGGTCGCAATGGGAGCCGCGCACGAAAGCGGCGTCGCGAGACGCGTTCGCGGTCGCTAGTCGCACGAGCTCGGCAACCGCGTCAGCCGGCGCGGAGTTCGGGATGCCGACGGCTAAGTGGGTACCGCTGCTCGGATGTTCGCCGTTTTTGGCCGAGTGAGTGCTGGCACTCCGGCGAAGCGAAACGGGGCCGATTCGGGCACGATATCGGCGTATTTCGACGTGCTCGCCGGCGACCGTCGCACGAGTACGGCAAAGCGCGTCTGCCGGGGCGAGGTTTGCGATGCCGACGAAAAAGTGGGAAGCGCCGCTCGGATCTTCGCCGTTTTTGCAGGAGTGAGTGGCGGCCCTCCTGCGAGACCAAGAAGCATCGACTCGCGCACGATATCGGTGTCTTTCGACGTGCCCGCCGGCCACCGCCGCACGAGTACGGCAAACCGCGTATGCCGGGGCGGGGTTGGCGACGCCGACGCAAAAGTGGGAACCGCCACTAGGATGTTCGCCGTTTTTGGCAGAGTGAGTGCTGGCACTCCGGCGAAGCGAAAGAGCGCGAATGCGCCCACGAAAGTGGCGTGTTTGGACGTGCTTGACGACGACCACCGCAGGAAAACGAAAAACCACGTCAGCCGGGGCGAGCGACCCATGGCGGTCTGGGTGCTTATCGCTGCTATTATAGGGGCACCCCGGCAGACGCAAAAAAAAAAAAAATTTTTTTTCGACATTCTTTCTTGCTCGTCGACCTCGGGTGACCCAGGTCGCAGTGGGAGCCGCGCACGAAAGCGGCGTCGCGAGACGGCTTCGCGGTCGCTAGTCGCACGAGCTCGGCAACCGCGTCTGCCGGGGCGGAGTTCGGGACGCCGACGGCTAAGTGGGAACCGCCGCTCGGATGTTCGCCGTTTGTGGCCGAGTGAGTGCTGGCACTCCGGCGAAGCCAAACGGGGCCGATTCCGGCACGATATCGGCGTCTTTCTACGTGCTCGCCGGCGACCGTCGCACGAGTACGGCAAAGTGCGTCTGCCGGGGCGGGGTTTGCGACGCGTACGCAATAGTGAGAACCGTCGCTCGGATGTTCGTCGTCTTTCGCCGAGCCAGTGCTGGCACTCCGGCGAAGCCGAACGGAGCCGATTCGGGCACGATATCGGCGTCTTTCCACGTGCTCGCCGGCGACCGTCGCACGAGTACGGTAAACCGCGTCAGCCGGGGCGGAGTTCGGGACGCCGATGCGAAAGTGGGAAGCGCCGCTCGGATCTTCGCCGTTTTTGGAGGAGTCAGTGGCGGCACTCCGGTGAAGCCAAGGTGCGCCAATTCGCGCACGATATCGGCGTCTTTCGACGTGCCCGCCGGCCACCGTCGCACGAGTACGGCAAACCTCGTCTGCCGGGGCGGGGTTTGCGACGCCGACGCAAAAGTGGGAACCGCCGCTCGGATGTTCGCCGTTTTTGGCAGAGTGAGTGCTGGCACTCCGGCGAAGCGAAAGAGCGTGAATGCGCCCACGAAAGTAGCGTATTTGGACGTGCTTGACGGCGACCGCCGCAGGAGTACGAAAAACCACGTCAGCCGGGGCGAGCGACCCACGGCGGTCTGGGTGCTTATCGCTGCTATTATAGGGGCACCCCGGCAGACGCAGAAAGAAAAAAAAAAAAAATGGGGACATGGCGTGCGTCACCGTGCGGCTTCGCAGCGTTGCCGAAGTCGCCGAGCCCTTCGACTGAGCCGAACGGCGGACAGGGAACGTTGGTCGGCCGTTCTAACCTGTCGGTGCCACGCCGAGACGTCGTTAAGGAAAACCGCGTCGTGGGCCTCTACGACGCCGTCGAGTCGTTGTACGTTTGGTGTCCAGCGTGTCGGCGGCGAGTAGCGGACACGTCGTTCACGACTTCGGTCTTTCGCAGTCGACGCGAACTTGCGGAGAGTCGTGGTGCCTCACGTTTTCGGCAGAAACCGCGGCGGAATTTTCCCGTGCGTGCGCGCACGACCTCGGTGCTGTGCCGTCAGCGTAGTGTTGCACAAACTCGTGGCCTACCCAAGGTGCGGTACGTTTGCGGCCGTATCCTCGGTGGGAATTTCGTGAGTAGGGTCGCAAATTCTACGACCTCGGCGGGTTTGAGAGCGACGTAGACTTGTGGCACGCTCAACGTGCCACACGTTTCGGGGCACACCCGCGGTGAAATTTTCTCGAGTACGCTCGTATTAGTGCCCAAGGAGGTCTGGGTACTTATCGCTGCTATTATGTGGGGGTTCTCGTGAGCGGCGTACGCGAAAGCGACCGGGTGTCTGATATGCGGCGGGCTTCGGCCTCGTCAAGCGTGTCCTCGGGTCTGCTCCAGGGGAATCCACGGCAGTCGTCTGCAGCCTCATCCGCTTGATGCGTTAGGGGCTGGTTGTCGGACGGTGCCGTTTTACCACGATATCGAGGTGTGTTCCGTGTCGTCCTCGGGCGATTCAGATGCGAAAGCGCCGAAGACGCGGGCGTGACCCGTCGTCTGGCGGCTTTGCAGTCTCGGCTCCGTTGCTAGTTCCGGCCGGTCCACCGACAGTGCAGCGGGCTTGGGCAACCCGCACGGCGCGACCGAGTCGATGCAACGAAAAAGAGCGAGCATGAACGTGCTTCTTGCCGCACGGCTCCCACTCGTCTTTCGGGAAGGTTGTGCCGTAGCGAGCTCGAACGCCGTCATCTCGGAGTGCAAAATAAGCGTGTTGGGGCGCCTGAAGGTGGCCTCCGCCGCACACAGACTGCGTCCGGCCCGCCGAAGGCGAGGACGGACGCGCAGTCGAACGATTACCTGGTTGATCCTGCCAGTAATCATATGCTTGTCTCAAAGATTAAGCCATGCATGTCTAAGTACATGCCGAAATAAGGCGAAACCGCGAATGGCTCATTAAATCAGTTATGGTTCCTTAGATCGTTTCTTCCTACTTGGATAACTGTGGCAATTCTAGAGCTAATACATGCAGTGAGCCTGGAGCCCTTTGGGTAACGGGTGCTTTTATTAGACCAAGATCGATCGGGTTTCGGCCCGTATTGTGTGGTGACTCTGGATAACTTTGTGCTGATCGCATGGCCACGAGCCGGCGACGTTTCTTTCAAGTGTCTGCCTTATCAACTTTCGATGGTAGGTTACTTGCTTACCATGGTTGTTACGGGTAACGGAGAATCAGGGTTCGATTCCGGAGAGGGAGCCTGAGAAACGGCTACCACATCCAAGGAAGGCAGCAGGCGCGCAAATTACCCACTCCCGGCACGGGGAGGTAGTGACGAAAAATAACAATACGGGACTCTTTTGAGGCCCCGTAATTGAAATGAGTACACTCTAAATCCTTTAACGAGGATCAATTGGAGGGCAAGTCTGGTGCCAGCAGCCGCGGTAATTCCAGCTCCAATAGCGTATACTAAAGCTGCTGCGGTTAAAAAGCTCGTAGTTGGATCTCAGTTCCAGACGAGTAGTGCATCTACCCGATGCGACGGCTCGGACTGAACATCATGCCGGTTCTTTCTTGGTGCACTTCATTGTGTGCCTCGAGATGGCCGGTGCTTTTACTTTGAAAAAATTAGAGTGCTCAACGCAGGCGAGTCGCCTGAATAAACTTGCATGGAATAATAGAACAAGACCTCGTTTCTGTTCTGTTGGTTTTTGGAATACGAGGTAATGATTAAGAGGGACGGACGGGGGCATTCGTATTGCGGCGCTAGAGGTGAAATTCTTGGACCGTCGCAAGACGAACTACTGCGAAAGCATTTGCCAAGAATGTTTTCATTGATCAAGAACGAAAGTCAGAGGTTCGAAGGCGATCAGATACCGCCCTAGTTCTGACCATAAACGATGCCAACCAGCGATCCGCCTGAGTTACTCAAATGACTCGGCGGGCAGCTTCCGGGAAACCAAAGTATTTGGGTTCCGGGGGAAGTATGGTTGCAAAGCTGAAACTTAAAGGAATTGACGGAAGGGCACCACCAGGAGTGGAGCCTGCGGCTTAATTTGACTCAACACGGGAAAACTTACCCGGCCCGGACACTGGGAGGATTGACAGATTGAGAGCTCTTTCTTGATTCGGTGGATGGTGGTGCATGGCCGTTCTTAGTTGGTGGAGCGATTTGTCTGGTTAATTCCGATAACGAACGAGACTCTAGCCTATTAAATAGGTGCGGGGTTCCCAGCACCTTACAACCTTCTTAAAGGGACAAGCGGCTCCTAGCCGCACGAAACAGAGCAATAACAGGTCTGTGATGCCCTTAGATGTCCGGGGCCGCACGCGCGCTACACTGAAGGAAGCAGCGTGTCTTTATCCCTGTCTGAAAAGACTGGGTAACCCGTGGAACTTCTTTCGTGATTGGGATAGGGGCTTGCAATTGTTCCCCTTGAACGAGGAATTCCCAGTAAGCGCGAGTCATAAGCTCGCGTTGATTACGTCCCTGCCCTTTGTACACACCGCCCGTCGCTACTACCGATTGAATGATTTAGTGAGGTCTTCGGACCGATGTCCGGCGCGGCCTTTCGGTTGCGCCGGTCTGTTGGAAAGATGACCAAACTTGATCATTTAGAGGAAGTAAAAGTCGTAACAAGGTTTCCGTAGGTGAACCTGCGGAAGGATCATTAACGGATTGTGAAGGGTGAGCGCCTCAGCTGCGTCTGCGCCCGACACTTTCTGCCGCTGACCCCGTTTGGACGCGGGGTCGGCTTTTCCCCACGGGGCTGCCTGAATGTGGAGCGGCACCCCGTGACAAATTGTTGCGCCCAGCGGACGCCAACACCGCGACCTTGGACGGTCGGCCAGGTGGCGGACGCGGGTACAAACGGCGCAACGCACTCATAGGTCGGCTTTCGACCCGCCACTGCACCGTGGCTCGAAGCGCTCGAAATGCGCGACCCGACCGCTGCGGGACCGCCTAGTACTGTAAACAGGAGCGGCGGAGCGCGAACGGCGAGTCGTGGTTACGTCGGTAGAAGGCGAGGCTGCGCGTTCCCGAAACGCCAGCCGAGTGCCCTCCCGACCGTTCGAGCGTGCAAGAACGAGACCCGACAATCGCGCGGCGACTGCCAAGTACGAGAGGAACGGCACAAGCGTCGGCGGTCGGTCAAGGAACTGGCGATGTGACGGGTCCGCTGTGCACCAGTGCATACCGTCCCGCCGTCCGCGGCAAGCGCCTCCGCGTCCTCGGGTGACGGAGGCTGCCGGTCGGTTCTTGCAGGCGAGGGATCTCGCTGGCACCGGTTCGCGTTGACGCGCGGCCGGTCATGGCACGGCGATGCGACGGCCGAGGTGCGCAGTACTCGATGGAGGAACCGCACGCTCCGATGACCGTCCCGCCCTCCGCGGCGTATGCGTACCGACCGTAATGGTTGCAGCAGCGCCGGCCGGCTTTTGAATTCGCCACACGAAACACGGTGCGAGATCGCGGTTAGGGGAGCGTCGACGTTGCCAGGCGTTTTGCTTGCTGCCGAGGGAAAGGCGGCACGGCCACGTCGCGCTCGTCGCGATTAGCGGGTCTGCGCGCTTTGGGAAGGTGCCGCAACGACTTGCCGAAAGAGGAAGCACGGAAGAACGAGGGACTTGGACGTCCCGACAATTGAACGCACTTGCGGCCAGGCCCTTGCTGGCTTCGTTCTTCCGCCTCGAGTAGGCTCGTACGCGGCTCCGGCGCCGAAAGTGGTCCTTGGCACCGACTTCGGTGGACGTGGGAAGTGCCGCGCAAGTACGGCGCGCCTGGCTCCACCTGTTGGCTAAAGTAGGCAGCCGGATCGGCATTTTGGTGTGCGGTGGCAAACCGTGGATGCGAAAAAAGCTTGTGCGATTTCGTGGAACAAAAAGCGGGGGTCCCCCTTTTTATGCGGAGGAGACCGACCCGCCTGCCGTGGTGAACCGCGACGCCACGGTAAAAACGGGAGAGGCTTGTCGATGGGACCGTGCATCCCGCGCTCCACGGAGGCCGGGAGGCGGCCGCCCGAGGAAATGTGTAGCCGTCGAGGCCCGCATCTGCGTGCACTCTTATCCAAATGGGTGTACCGCAGGCATTTTCTGGTTAGGCGGGCCAATGAGAGCGAGCACACAACGATACCTACGGGTCCGGCTTGGAGAACCGGCTTCGACGCCTCCCGAGTATTTATAGAGGGGTGGACCACGAAAGCACTCGCAAGTAGCGAAAGCGAAACGCCGTCCGAAACACACCGTTTGCTCGATTTGCGGCAGCCGAAAAAGGCGCGGCAGAGTTTTGGAGTCCAAGCGTGCGCTGAAAAGCGCCCTTCTTGGCCACTGTTTGGCCGAGTGCCAGAAACGTTTGGTTTTGACTGTACGGAATTGAACAAACACTTTTTCACGACTCTAAGCGGAGGATCACTCGGTTCTCGGGTCGATGAAGAACGCAGCCAGCTGCGAGACTTGGTGTGAATTGCAGGACACACTGAGCACTGATTCTTTGAACGCACATTGCGGCCTTGGGTCTTCCCTTGGCTTCGTCTGTCTGAGGGTCGGATCACATATCAAGAGAGCCTTCGGCGCACAAGGGAACGTGAGCCGTCGACTCGTTTTGACCGCGTCGGCAACACGGACAGCACGCTGAACACCTCACAGCGAGCGCCAACAGCGGCCACTCAAGGGCGAGACGGTGGCGACCGTCGTGCCAGAGCCCAACCGAAACGGGGGCGACCGACTGCATTGAGGATGTGGCACCTCGTTGAGACCGCCGCAGGACTTCGAGTCGGAAGGAAGCCTGCAGGGAAAGTGCGGTCGAGGTTGCGTACTCCTCTCTGCGACCGGGCGCGCAAGAGCTGCGAGAGCCACGGACGCGCAACTTTAACGCACGGTAAACACGAGGAGCGAAAGCCGGCCAGCAAAGCTTCTCCAGCCGTGCGCAAAGTGCGCGAGATCGCAGCCTTGCGTTGCGCTTGTTGCCCTCGAAGTAAGCAGGGTGTCCCGTAGACCGGGCGCTCGAACACGCTGCGGGGCCGTGCCTCCTCCAGGCTTTGCCGCGCGAACAGGGAACGTTCGCGCGCAAAGCGCAGGGAGGTGAGGAGGCTGCGCCCGACGTTTGCGGTTCGCTGCGTACGCGGTTGATGC
>NW_027464746.1:327500-347500 GCF_043290135.1 Rhipicephalus microplus | reverse complement strand
TTCGTGCCGCCCCGGCAGACGCGGTTTTCGCGCCGCCCCGGCTGACGCGGTTTCGTGCCGCCCCGGCAGACGCAGTTCGGACTTAGCACTTTTCGGCTGTGCCTGGCTGGCGGCCCACTCACTCGATCGCCATGTCTGTTTGCCACAGTTTTCCCGGTGGTGCCGCACCCGGGCTCGCCCCGGCAGACGCGTTTTTTTTTTTTCTTTCGCCCCGGCTGACGCAGTTTTCGCGCCGCCCCGGCTGACGCGGTTTCGTGCCGCCCCGGCAGACGCGGTTTTTTTGCGCCGCCCCGGCTGACGCGGTTTTTGCCGCCCCGGCTGACGCAGTTCGGACTTGGCACTTTTTGGCTGAGCCTGGCTGGTGGCCCACTCACTCGATCGCCATGTCTGTTAGCCACAGTTTTCCCGGTGGTGCCGCACCCGGGCTCGCCCCGGCTGACGCAGTTTTCGCGCCGCCCCGGCAGACGCGGTTTTCGCGCCGCCCCGGCTGACGCGGTTTTTGCCGCCCCGGCTGACGCAGTTCGGACTTGGCACTTTTTGGGCTGAGCCTGGCTGGCGGCCCACTCACTCGATCGCCATGTCTGTTTGCCACAGTCTTCCCGGTGGTGCCGCACCCGGGCTCGCCCCGGCAGACGCGTTTTTTTTTTCTTTCGCCCCGGCAGACGTGGTTCCCCCCCCCCCTTTTCGCTCGCCCCGGCTGACGAGGTTTTCGCGCCGCCCCGGCTGACGCAGTTTTCGCGCCGCCCCGGCTGACGCGGTTTCGTGCCGCCCCGGCTGACGCGGTTTTCGCGCCGCCCCGGCTGACGCGGTTTTTGCGTCGCCCCGGCTGACACGGTTCGGACTTTGCACTTTTCGGCTGTGCCTGGCTGGCGGCCCACTCACTCGATCGCCATGTCTGTTTGCCACAGTTTTCCCGGTGGTGCCGCACCCGGGCTTGCCCCGGCAGACGCGTTTTTTTTTTTCTTTTCGCCCCGGCTGACGCAGTTTTCGCCCCGCCCCGGCTGACGCGGTTTCGTGCCGCCCCGGCAGACGCGGTTTTTTGCGCCGCCCCGGCTGACGCGGTTTTTGCCGCCCCGGCTGACGCAGTTCGGACTTTGCACTTTTTGGCTGAGCCTGGCTGGCGGCCCACTCACTCGATCGCCATGTCTGTTTGCCACAGTTTTCCCGGTGGTGCCGCACCCGGGCTCGCCCCGGCAGACGCGTTTTTTTTTTTTCCTTCGCCCCGGCAGACGTGGTTCCCCCCCCCCCCCCTCCGTCTTTCTTTTTGTTTTTTTTTTTTTCGCCGCGGCTGAAGTGGATTTTTCGGTGCCTCGACGCCCCGGTAGTCGCGGTTTTTCCGTTTCCGCACGGCCCCGGCTGACGCTGCTCGGTCACAGTCGCCTTTTGTGAGGATTGCAGACTTCTTGAGCGCGGGTGTTTTTTTTTTGTTGTTGTTGTTGTTTTATTACGCATTCGCTCCAGCAGACGCTGTTTAGACTTTTTGTTTCCTCTTTTATCCTGCGACGAGGTGACGAGGTTTATTCGGTGCCCCGCCGCCCCGGCTGAAGTGATTTTTCCTGTCCCGTGCCGCCCCGGCTGACGCGGTTGGGACTTCGCGTTTGTTCGGCCGCCACGGGTTTTGGCGCACTCGCTCGGTTGCTTGTTGTTGCCACTTGTTGCGAACCTAGGTTTCTTGAGCGAGCGCGGGCGTTTTTTCTTCCTTTCTTTCTTTGTTCTATGTGTTAGCGAATCGGCCTTTAATATCACACGAGGACTCACAACCAACAATTTTCAGTTTGAAGTGTAAAAAATCTGCAGGTGTTGACGTAACTGACTTGCCCCGTACCCTTGAGTACATCCATGAAGTTCTCGTAGTACTACTAAATCGCATTATTCCAAGTGGAGAAATTCCCATAAACTTGCAAACCTCTACACGAAAATCGGTGCGCGTGATAAAGTTGAAAATTATCGTCCGATATCAAATGTGCCTTCTATAACACAAATTCTAGGAAAAAAAAAAAAAAACACTTGTTCGCCGTTTTCTGCGCCGTGACTGGCAGCACTCCGGCGAAGCGAAACGGGGTCGATTCGAGCACGATATCGGCGTCTTTCGACGTGCTCGCCGGCGACCGTCGCACGAGTACGTCGCACGAGCGCGTCTGCCGGGGCGCCGTTTGCGAAGCCGACGCAAAAGTGGGAACCGCCGCTCGGATGATCGCCGCTTTCGGCAGAGTGAGTGTTGGCACTCCGGGGAAGCGAAACAGCGTGAATGCGCCCACGAAATCGGCGTATTTTGAAGTGCCCGCCGGCGACCGTCGCACGAGTACGGTAAACCGCGTCAGCCGGGGCGTAGTTCGGGACGCCGACGAAAAAGTGGGAAGCGCAACTCGGATCTTCGCCGTTTTTGCAGGAGTGAGTGGCGGCCCTCCTGCGAGACCAAGAAGCATCGATTCGTGCACGAATTCGGCGCCTTTCGACGTGATCGCCGGCGACCGTCGCTCGAGTAGGGCAAACCGCGTCTGCCGGGGCGGGCTTCGGGACGCCGATGCGAAAGTGGGAAACGCTGCTCGGATGTTCGCCGTTTTTGGCCGAGTGAGTGCTGGCACTCGGGCGAAGCCAAACGGGGCCGATTACGGCACGATATCGGCGTCTTTCGACGTGCCCGGCGGCGACCGTCGCACGAGTACGGTAAACCGCGTCAGCCCGGGCGGAGTTCGGGACGCCGATGCGAAAGTGGAGAACGCCGCTCGGATCTTCGCCGTTTTTGGAGGAGTGAGTGGCGGCACTCCGGAGAAGCCAAGGAGCGCCAATTAGCGCACGATATCGGCGTCTTTCGACGCGCTCGCCGGCGACCGTCGAACGAGTAGGGCAAACCGCGTCTGCCGGGGCGGGGTTTACGACGCCGACGCAAAAGTGGGAACCGCCGCTCGGATGTTGGCCGTTTTTGGCAGAGTGAGTGCTGGCACACCGGCGACGCGAAAGAGCGCGAAAGCGCCCACGAAAGTGGCGTATTTGGACGTGCTTGACGGCGACCGCTGCAGGAGTACGAAAAACCACGTCAGCCGGGGCGAGCGACCCACGGCGGTCTGGGTGCTTATCGCTGCTATTATAGGGGCACCCCGGCAGACGCAGAAAAAAAAAATTTTTTTTCGACCTTCTTTTTTGCTGGTCGAGCTCGGGTAACCCAGGTCGCAATGGGAGCCGCGCACGAAAGCGGCGTCGCGAGACGCGTTCGCGGTCGCTAGTCGCACGAGCTCGGCAACCGCGTCAGCCGGCGCGGAGTTCGGGATGCCGACGGCTAAGTGGGTACCGCTGCTCGGATGTTCGCCGTTTTTGGCCGAGTGAGTGCTGGCACTCCGGCGAAGCGAAACGGGGCCGATTCGGGCACGATATCGGCGTATTTCGACGTGCTCGCCGGCGACCGTCGCACGAGTACGGCAAAGCGCGTCTGCCGGGGCGAGGTTTGCGATGCCGACGAAAAAGTGGGAAGCGCCGCTCGGATCTTCGCCGTTTTTGCAGGAGTGAGTGGCGGCCCTCCTGCGAGACCAAGAAGCATCGACTCGCGCACGATATCGGTGTCTTTCGACGTGCCCGCCGGCCACCGCCGCACGAGTACGGCAAACCGCGTATGCCGGGGCGGGGTTGGCGACGCCGACGCAAAAGTGGGAACCGCCACTAGGATGTTCGCCGTTTTTGGCAGAGTGAGTGCTGGCACACCGGCGACGCGAAAGAGCGCGAAAGCGCCCACGAAAGTGGCGTATTTGGACGTGCTTGACGGCGACCGCTGCAGGAGTACGAAAAACCACGTCAGCCGGGGCGAGCGACCCACGGCGGTCTGGGTGCTTATCGCTGCTATTATAGGGGCACCCCGGCAGACGCAGAAAAAAAAAATTTTTTTTCGACCTTCTTTTCGACCGAGTGAGTGGGCCGCCAGCCAGGCTGTGCCTGGCTGGCGGCCCACTCACTCGATCGCCATGTCTGTTTGCCACAGTTTTCCCGGTGGTGCCGCACCCGGGCTCGCCCCGGCTGACGCAGTTTTCGCGCCGCCCCGGCTGACGCGGTTTCGTGCCGCCCCGGCAGACGCGGTTTTCGCGCCGCCCCGGCTGACGCGGTTTCGTGCCGCCCCGGCAGACGCAGTTCGGACTTAGCACTTTTCGGCTGTGCCTGGCTGGCGGCCCACTCACTCGATCGCCATGTCTGTTTGCCACAGTTTTCCCGGTGGTGCCGCACCCGGGCTCGCCCCGGCTGACGCAGTTTTCGCGCCGCCCCGGCTGACGCGGTTTCGTGCCGCCCCGGCAGACGCGGTTTTCGCGCCGCCCCGGCTGACGCGGTTTCGTGCCGCCCCGGCAGACGCAGTTCGGACTTAGCACTTTTCGGCTGTGCCTGGCTGGCGGCCCACTCACTCGATCGCCATGTCTGTTTGCCACAGTTTTCCCGGTGGTGCCGCACCCGGGCTCGCCCCGGCAGACGCGTTTTTTTTTTCTTTCGCCCCGGCTGACGCAGTTTTCGCGCCGCCCCGGCTGACGCGGTTTCGTGCCGCCCCGGCAGACGCGGTTTTTTTGCGCCGCCCCGGCTGACGCGGTTTTTGCCGCCCCGGCTGACGCAGTTCGGACTTGGCACTTTTTGGCTGAGCCTGGCTGGTGGCCCACTCACTCGATCGCCATGTCTGTTAGCCACAGTTTTCCCGGTGGTGCCGCACCCGGGCTCGCCCCGGCTGACGCAGTTTTCGCGCCGCCCCGGCAGACGCGGTTTTCGCGCCGCCCCGGCTGACGCGGTTTTTGCCGCCCCGGCTGACGCAGTTCGGACTTGGCACTTTTTGGGCTGAGCCTGGCTGGCGGCCCACTCACTCGATCGCCATGTCTGTTTGCCACAGTCTTCCCGGTGGTGCCGCACCCGGGCTCGCCCCGGCAGACGCGTTTTTTTTTTCTTTCGCCCCGGCAGACGTGGTTCCCCCCCCCCCCCCTTTTCGCTCGCCCCGGCTGACGAGGTTTTCGCGCCGCCCCGGCTGACGCAGTTTTCGCGCCGCCCCGGCTGACGCGGTTTCGTGCCGCCCCGGCTGACGCGGTTTTCGCGCCGCCCCGGCTGACGCGGTTTTTGCGTCGCCCCGGCTGACACGGTTCGGACTTTGCACTTTTCGGCTGTGCCTGGCTGGCGGCCCACTCACTCGATCGCCATGTCTGTTTGCCACAGTTTTCCCGGTGGTGCCGCACCCGGGCTTGCCCCGGCAGACGCGTTTTTTTTTTTCTTTTCGCCCCGGCTGACGCAGTTTTCGCCCCGCCCCGGCTGACGCGGTTTCGTGCCGCCCCGGCAGACGCGGTTTTTTGCGCCGCCCCGGCTGACGCGGTTTTTGCCGCCCCGGCTGACGCAGTTCGGACTTTGCACTTTTTGGCTGAGCCTGGCTGGCGGCCCACTCACTCGATCGCCATGTCTGTTTGCCACAGTTTTCCCGGTGGTGCCGCACCCGGGCTCGCCCCGGCAGACGCGTTTTTTTTTTTCCTTCGCCCCGGCAGACGTGGTTCCCCCCCCCCTCCGTCTTTCTTTTTGTTTTGTTTTTTCGCCGCGGCTGAAGTGGATTTTTCGGTGCCTCGACGCCCCGGTAGTCGCGGTTTTTCCGTTTCCGCACGGCCCCGGCTGACGCTGCTCGGTCACAGTCGCCTTTTGTGAGGATTGCAGACTTCTTGAGCGCGGGTGTTTTTTTTTTGTTGTTGTTGTTGTTTTATTACGCATTCGCTCCAGCAGACGCTGTTTAGACTTTTTGTTTCCTCTTTTATCCTGCGACGAGGTGACGAGGTTTATTCGGTGCCCCGCCGCCCCGGCTGAAGTGATTTTTCCTGTCCCGTGCCGCCCCGGCTGACGCGGTTGGGACTTCGCGTTTGTTCGGCCGCCACGGGTTTTGGCGCACTCGCTCGGTTGCTTGTTGTTGCCACTTGTTGCGAACCCAGGTTTCTTGAGCGAGCGCGGGCGTTTTTTCTTCCTTTCTTTCTTTGTTCTATGTGTTAGCGAATCGGCCTTTAATATCACACGAGGACTCACAACCAACAATTTTCAGTTTGAAGTGTAAAAAATCTGCAGGTGTTGACGTAACTGACTTGCCCCGTACCCTTGAGTACATCCATGAAGTTCTCGTAGTACTACTAAATCGCATTATTCCAAGTGGAGAAATTCCCATAAACTTGCAAACCTCTACACGAAAATCGGTGCGCGTGATAAAGTTGAAAATTATCGTCCGATATCAAATGTGCCTTCTATAACACAAATTCTAGGAAAAAAAAAAAAAAACACTTGTTCGCCGTTTTCTGCGCCGTGACTGGCAGCACTCCGGCGAAGCGAAACGGGGTCGATTCGAGCACGATATCGGCGTCTTTCGACGTGCTCGCCGGCGACCGTCGCACGAGTACGTCGCACGAGCGCGTCTGCCGGGGCGCCGTTTGCGAAGCCGACGCAAAAGTGGGAACCGCCGCTCGGATGATCGCCGCTTTCGGCAGAGTGAGTGTTGGCACTCCGGGGAAGCGAAACAGCGTGAATGCGCCCACGAAATCGGCGTATTTTGAAGTGCCCGCCGGCGACCGTCGCACGAGTACGGTAAACCGCGTCAGCCGGGGCGTAGTTCGGGACGCCGACGAAAAAGTGGGAAGCGCAACTCGGATCTTCGCCGTTTTTGCAGGAGTGAGTGGCGGCCCTCCTGCGAGACCAAGAAGCATCGATTCGTGCACGAATTCGGCGCCTTTCGACGTGATCGCCGGCGACCGTCGCTCGAGTAGGGCAAACCGCGTCTGCCGGGGCGGGCTTCGGGACGCCGATGCGAAAGTGGGAAACGCTGCTCGGATGTTCGCCGTTTTTGGCCGAGTGAGTGCTGGCACTCGGGCGAAGCCAAACGGGGCCGATTACGGCACGATATCGGCGTCTTTCGACGTGCCCGGCGGCGACCGTCGCACGAGTACGGTAAACCGCGTCAGCCCGGGCGGAGTTCGGGACGCCGATGCGAAAGTGGAGAACGCCGCTCGGATCTTCGCCGTTTTTGGAGGAGTGAGTGGCGGCACTCCGGAGAAGCCAAGGAGCGCCAATTAGCGCACGATATCGGCGTCTTTCGACGCGCTCGCCGGCGACCGTCGAACGAGTAGGGCAAACCGCGTCTGCCGGGGCGGGGTTTACGACGCCGACGCAAAAGTGGGAACCGCCGCTCGGATGTTGGCCGTTTTTGGCAGAGTGAGTGCTGGCACACCGGCGACGCGAAAGAGCGCGAAAGCGCCCACGAAAGTGGCGTATTTGGACGTGCTTGACGGCGACCGCTGCAGGAGTACGAAAAACCACGTCAGCCGGGGCGAGCGACCCACGGCGGTCTGGGTGCTTATCGCTGCTATTATAGGGGCACCCCGGCAGACGCAGAAAAAAAAAATTTTTTTTCGACCTTCTTTTTTGCTGGTCGAGCTCGGGTAACCCAGGTCGCAATGGGAGCCGCGCACGAAAGCGGCGTCGCGAGACGCGTTCGCGGTCGCTAGTCGCACGAGCTCGGCAACCGCGTCAGCCGGCGCGGAGTTCGGGATGCCGACGGCTAAGTGGGTACCGCTGCTCGGATGTTCGCCGTTTTTGGCCGAGTGAGTGCTGGCACTCCGGCGAAGCGAAACGGGGCCGATTCGGGCACGATATCGGCGTATTTCGACGTGCTCGCCGGCGACCGTCGCACGAGTACGGCAAAGCGCGTCTGCCGGGGCGAGGTTTGCGATGCCGACGAAAAAGTGGGAAGCGCCGCTCGGATCTTCGCCGTTTTTGCAGGAGTGAGTGGCGGCCCTCCTGCGAGACCAAGAAGCATCGACTCGCGCACGATATCGGTGTCTTTCGACGTGCCCGCCGGCCACCGCCGCACGAGTACGGCAAACCGCGTATGCCGGGGCGGGGTTGGCGACGCCGACGCAAAAGTGGGAACCGCCACTAGGATGTTCGCCGTTTTTGGCAGAGTGAGTGCTGGCACACCGGCGACGCGAAAGAGCGCGAAAGCGCCCACGAAAGTGGCGTATTTGGACGTGCTTGACGGCGACCGCTGCAGGAGTACGAAAAACCACGTCAGCCGGGGCGAGCGACCCACGGCGGTCTGGGTGCTTATCGCTGCTATTATAGGGGCACCCCGGCAGACGCAGAAAAAAAAAATTTTTTTTCGACCTTCTTTTTTGCTGGTCGAGCTCGGGTAACCCAGGTCGCAATGGGAGCCGCGCACGAAAGCGGCGTCGCGAGACGCGTTCGCGGTCGCTAGTCGCACGAGCTCGGCAACCGCGTCAGCCGGCGCGGAGTTCGGGATGCCGACGGCTAAGTGGGTACCGCTGCTCGGATGTTCGCCGTTTTTGGCCGAGTGAGTGCTGGCACTCCGGCGAAGCGAAACGGGGCCGATTCGGGCACGATATCGGCGTATTTCGACGTGCTCGCCGGCGACCGTCGCACGAGTACGGCAAAGCGCGTCTGCCGGGGCGAGGTTTGCGATGCCGACGAAAAAGTGGGAAGCGCCGCTCGGATCTTCGCCGTTTTTGCAGGAGTGAGTGGCGGCCCTCCTGCGAGACCAAGAAGCATCGACTCGCGCACGATATCGGTGTCTTTCGACGTGCCCGCCGGCCACCGCCGCACGAGTACGGCAAACCGCGTATGCCGGGGCGGGGTTGGCGACGCCGACGCAAAAGTGGGAACCGCCACTAGGATGTTCGCCGTTTTTGGCAGAGTGAGTGCTGGCACTCCGGCGAAGCGAAAGAGCGCGAATGCGCCCACGAAAGTGGCGTGTTTGGACGTGCTTGACGACGACCACCGCAGGAAAACGAAAAACCACGTCAGCCGGGGCGAGCGACCCATGGCGGTCTGGGTGCTTATCGCTGCTATTATAGGGGCACCCCGGCAGACGCAAAAAAAAAAAAATTTTTTTTCGACATTCTTTCTTGCTCGTCGACCTCGGGTGACCCAGGTCGCAGTGGGAGCCGCGCACGAAAGCGGCGTCGCGAGACGGCTTCGCGGTCGCTAGTCGCACGAGCTCGGCAACCGCGTCTGCCGGGGCGGAGTTCGGGACGCCGACGGCTAAGTGGGAACCGCCGCTCGGATGTTCGCCGTTTGTGGCCGAGTGAGTGCTGGCACTCCGGCGAAGCCAAACGGGGCCGATTCCGGCACGATATCGGCGTCTTTCTACGTGCTCGCCGGCGACCGTCGCACGAGTACGGCAAAGTGCGTCTGCCGGGGCGGGGTTTGCGACGCGTACGCAATAGTGAGAACCGTCGCTCGGATGTTCGTCGTCTTTCGCCGAGCCAGTGCTGGCACTCCGGCGAAGCCGAACGGAGCCGATTCGGGCACGATATCGGCGTCTTTCCACGTGCTCGCCGGCGACCGTCGCACGAGTACGGTAAACCGCGTCAGCCGGGGCGGAGTTCGGGACGCCGATGCGAAAGTGGGAAGCGCCGCTCGGATCTTCGCCGTTTTTGGAGGAGTCAGTGGCGGCACTCCGGTGAAGCCAAGGTGCGCCAATTCGCGCACGATATCGGCGTCTTTCGACGTGCCCGCCGGCCACCGTCGCACGAGTACGGCAAACCTCGTCTGCCGGGGCGGGGTTTGCGACGCCGACGCAAAAGTGGGAACCGCCGCTCGGATGTTCGCCGTTTTTGGCAGAGTGAGTGCTGGCACTCCGGCGAAGCGAAAGAGCGTGAATGCGCCCACGAAAGTAGCGTATTTGGACGTGCTTGACGGCGACCGCCGCAGGAGTACGAAAAACCACGTCAGCCGGGGCGAGCGACCCACGGCGGTCTGGGTGCTTATCGCTGCTATTATAGGGGCACCCCGGCAGACGCAGAAAGAAAAAAAAAAAAAAATGGGGACATGGCGTGCGTCACCGTGCGGCTTCGCAGCGTTGCCGAAGTCGCCGAGCCCTTCGACTGAGCCGAACGGCGGACAGGGAACGTTGGTCGGCCGTTCTAACCTGTCGGTGCCACGCCGAGACGTCGTTAAGGAAAACCGCGTCGTGGGCCTCTACGACGCCGTCGAGTCGTTGTACGTTTGGTGTCCAGCGTGTCGGCGGCGAGTAGCGGACACGTCGTTCACGACTTCGGTCTTTCGCAGTCGACGCGAACTTGCGGAGAGTCGTGGTGCCTCACGTTTTCGGCAGAAACCGCGGCGGAATTTTCCCGTGCGTGCGCGCACGACCTCGGTGCTGTGCCGTCAGCGTAGTGTTGCACAAACTCGTGGCCTACCCAAGGTGCGGTACGTTTGCGGCCGTATCCTCGGTGGGAATTTCGTGAGTAGGGTCGCAAATTCTACGACCTCGGCGGGTTTGAGAGCGACGTAGACTTGTGGCACGCTCAACGTGCCACACGTTTCGGGGCACACCCGCGGTGAAATTTTCTCGAGTACGCTCGTATTAGTGCCCAAGGAGGTCTGGGTACTTATCGCTGCTATTATGTGGGGGTTCTCGTGAGCGGCGTACGCGAAAGCGACCGGGTGTCTGATATGCGGCGGGCTTCGGCCTCGTCAAGCGTGTCCTCGGGTCTGCTCCAGGGGAATCCACGGCAGTCGTCTGCAGCCTCATCCGCTTGATGCGTTAGGGGCTGGTTGTCGGACGGTGCCGTTTTACCACGATATCGAGGTGTGTTCCGTGTCGTCCTCGGGCGATTCAGATGCGAAAGCGCCGAAGACGCGGGCGTGACCCGTCGTCTGGCGGCTTTGCAGTCTCGGCTCCGTTGCTAGTTCCGGCCGGTCCACCGACAGTGCAGCGGGCTTGGGCAACCCGCACGGCGCGACCGAGTCGATGCAACGAAAAAGAGCGAGCATGAACGTGCTTCTTGCCGCACGGCTCCCACTCGTCTTTCGGGAAGGTTGTGCCGTAGCGAGCTCGAACGCCGTCATCTCGGAGTGCAAAATAAGCGTGTTGGGGCGCCTGAAGGTGGCCTCCGCCGCACACAGACTGCGTCCGGCCCGCCGAAGGCGAGGACGGACGCGCAGTCGAACGATTACCTGGTTGATCCTGCCAGTAATCATATGCTTGTCTCAAAGATTAAGCCATGCATGTCTAAGTACATGCCGAAATAAGGCGAAACCGCGAATGGCTCATTAAATCAGTTATGGTTCCTTAGATCGTTTCTTCCTACTTGGATAACTGTGGCAATTCTAGAGCTAATACATGCAGTGAGCCTGGAGCCCTTTGGGTAACGGGTGCTTTTATTAGACCAAGATCGATCGGGTTTCGGCCCGTATTGTGTGGTGACTCTGGATAACTTTGTGCTGATCGCATGGCCACGAGCCGGCGACGTTTCTTTCAAGTGTCTGCCTTATCAACTTTCGATGGTAGGTTACTTGCTTACCATGGTTGTTACGGGTAACGGAGAATCAGGGTTCGATTCCGGAGAGGGAGCCTGAGAAACGGCTACCACATCCAAGGAAGGCAGCAGGCGCGCAAATTACCCACTCCCGGCACGGGGAGGTAGTGACGAAAAATAACAATACGGGACTCTTTTGAGGCCCCGTAATTGAAATGAGTACACTCTAAATCCTTTAACGAGGATCAATTGGAGGGCAAGTCTGGTGCCAGCAGCCGCGGTAATTCCAGCTCCAATAGCGTATACTAAAGCTGCTGCGGTTAAAAAGCTCGTAGTTGGATCTCAGTTCCAGACGAGTAGTGCATCTACCCGATGCGACGGCTCGGACTGAACATCATGCCGGTTCTTTCTTGGTGCACTTCATTGTGTGCCTCGAGATGGCCGGTGCTTTTACTTTGAAAAAATTAGAGTGCTCAACGCAGGCGAGTCGCCTGAATAAACTTGCATGGAATAATAGAACAAGACCTCGTTTCTGTTCTGTTGGTTTTTGGAATACGAGGTAATGATTAAGAGGGACGGACGGGGGCATTCGTATTGCGGCGCTAGAGGTGAAATTCTTGGACCGTCGCAAGACGAACTACTGCGAAAGCATTTGCCAAGAATGTTTTCATTGATCAAGAACGAAAGTCAGAGGTTCGAAGGCGATCAGATACCGCCCTAGTTCTGACCATAAACGATGCCAACCAGCGATCCGCCTGAGTTACTCAAATGACTCGGCGGGCAGCTTCCGGGAAACCAAAGTATTTGGGTTCCGGGGGAAGTATGGTTGCAAAGCTGAAACTTAAAGGAATTGACGGAAGGGCACCACCAGGAGTGGAGCCTGCGGCTTAATTTGACTCAACACGGGAAAACTTACCCGGCCCGGACACTGGGAGGATTGACAGATTGAGAGCTCTTTCTTGATTCGGTGGATGGTGGTGCATGGCCGTTCTTAGTTGGTGGAGCGATTTGTCTGGTTAATTCCGATAACGAACGAGACTCTAGCCTATTAAATAGGTGCGGGGTTCCCAGCACCTTACAACCTTCTTAGAGGGACAAGCGGCTCCTAGCCGCACGAAACAGAGCAATAACAGGTCTGTGATGCCCTTAGATGTCCGGGGCCGCACGCGCGCTACACTGAAGGAAGCAGCGTGTCTTTATCCCTGTCTGAAAAGACTGGGTAACCCGTGGAACTTCTTTCGTGATTGGGATAGGGGCTTGCAATTGTTCCCCTTGAACGAGGAATTCCCAGTAAGCGCGAGTCATAAGCTCGCGTTGATTACGTCCCTGCCCTTTGTACACACCGCCCGTCGCTACTACCGATTGAATGATTTAGTGAGGTCTTCGGACCGATGTCCGGCGCGGCCTTTCGGTTGCGCCGGTCTGTTGGAAAGATGACCAAACTTGATCATTTAGAGGAAGTAAAAGTCGTAACAAGGTTTCCGTAGGTGAACCTGCGGAAGGATCATTAACGGATTGTGAAGGGTGAGCGCCTCAGCTGCGTCTGCGCCCGACACTTTCTGCCGCTGACCCCGTTTGGACGCGGGGTCGGCTTTTCCCCACGGGGCTGCCTGAATGTGGAGCGGCACCCCGTGACAAATTGTTGCGCCCAGCGGACGCCAACACCGCGACCTTGGACGGTCGGCCAGGTGGCGGACGCGGGTACAAACGGCGCAACGCACTCATAGGTCGGCTTTCGACCCGCCACTGCACCGTGGCTCGAAGCGCTCGAAATGCGCGACCCGACCGCTGCGGGACCGCCTAGTACTGTAAACAGGAGCGGCGGAGCGCGAACGGCGAGTCGTGGTTACGTCGGTAGAAGGCGAGGCTGCGCGTTCCCGAAACGCCAGCCGAGTGCCCTCCCGACCGTTCGAGCGTGCAAGAACGAGACCCGACAATCGCGCGGCGACTGCCAAGTACGAGAGGAACGGCACAAGCGTCGGCGGTCGGTCAAGGAACTGGCGATGTGACGGGTCCGCTGTGCACCAGTGCATACCGTCCCGCCGTCCGCGGCAAGCGCCTCCGCGTCCTCGGGTGACGGAGGCTGCCGGTCGGTTCTTGCAGGCGAGGGATCTCGCTGGCACCGGTTCGCGTTGACGCGCGGCCGGTCATGGCACGGCGATGCGACGGCCGAGGTGCGCAGTACTCGATGGAGGAACCGCACGCTCCGATGACCGTCCCGCCCTCCGCGGCGTATGCGTACCGACCGTAATGGTTGCAGCAGCGCCGGCCGGCTTTTGAATTCGCCACACGAAACACGGTGCGAGATCGCGGTTAGGGGAGCGTCGACGTTGCCAGGCGTTTTGCTTGCTGCCGAGGGAAAGGCGGCACGGCCACGTCGCGCTCGTCGCGATTAGCGGGTCTGCGCGCTTTGGGAAGGTGCCGCAACGACTTGCCGAAAGAGGAAGCACGGAAGAACGAGGGACTTGGACGTCCCGACAATTGAACGCACTTGCGGCCAGGCCCTTGCTGGCTTCGTTCTTCCGCCTCGAGTAGGCTCGTACGCGGCTCCGGCGCCGAAAGTGGTCCTTGGCACCGACTTCGGTGGACGTGGGAAGTGCCGCGCAAGTACGGCGCGCCTGGCTCCACCTGTTGGCTAAAGTAGGCAGCCGGATCGGCATTTTGGTGTGCGGTGGCAAACCGTGGATGCGAAAAAAGCTTGTGCGATTTCGTGGAACAAAAAGCGGGGGTCCCCCTTTTTATGCGGAGGAGACCGACCCGCCTGCCGTGGTGAACCGCGACGCCACGGTAAAAACGGGAGAGGCTTGTCGATGGGACCGTGCATCCCGCGCTCCACGGAGGCCGGGAGGCGGCCGCCCGAGGAAATGTGTAGCCGTCGAGGCCCGCATCTGCGTGCACTCTTATCCAAATGGGTGTACCGCAGGCATTTTCTGGTTAGGCGGGCCAATGAGAGCGAGCACACAACGATACCTACGGGTCCGGCTTGGAGAACCGGCTTCGACGCCTCCCGAGTATTTATAGAGGGGTGGACCACGAAAGCACTCGCAAGTAGCGAAAGCGAAACGCCGTCCGAAACACACCGTTTGCTCGATTTGCGGCAGCCGAAAAAGGCGCGGCAGAGTTTTGGAGTCCAAGCGTGCGCTGAAAAGCGCCCTTCTTGGCCACTGTTTGGCCGAGTGCCAGAAACGTTTGGTTTTGACTGTACGGAATTGAACAAACACTTTTTCACGACTCTAAGCGGTGGATCACTCGGTTCTCGGGTCGATGAAGAACGCAGCCAGCTGCGAGACTTGGTGTGAATTGCAGGACACACTGAGCACTGATTCTTTGAACGCACATTGCGGCCTTGGGTCTTCCCTTGGCTTCGTCTGTCTGAGGGTCGGATCACATATCAAGAGAGCCTTCGGCGCACAAGGGAACGTGAGCCGTCGACTCGTTTTGACCGCGTCGGCAACACGGACAGCACGCTGAACACCTCACAGCGAGCGCCAACAGCGGCCACTCAAGGGCGAGACGGTGGCGACCGTCGTGCCAGAGCCCAACCGAAACGGGGGCGACCGACTGCATTGAGGATGTGGCACCTCGTTGAGACCGCCGCAGGACTTCGAGTCGGAAGGAAGCCTGCAGGGAAAGTGCGGTAGAGGTTGCGTACTCCTCTCTGCGACCGGGCGCGCAAGAGCTGCGAGAGCCACGGACGCGCAACTTTAACGCACGGTAAACACGAGGAGCGAAAGCCGGCCAGCAAAGCTTCTCCAGCCGTGCGCAAAGTGCGCGAGATCGCAGCCTTGCGTTGCGCTTGTTGCCCTCGAAGTAAGCAGGGTGTCCCGTAGACCGGGCGCTCGAACACGCTGCGGGGCCGTGCCTCCTCCAGGCTTTGCCGCGCGAACAGGGAACGTTCGCGCGCAAAGCGCAGGGAGGTGAGGAGGCTGCGCCCGACGTTTGCGGTTCGCTGCGTACGCGGTTGATGCGGAGAGCACGGCGCGACGACTTGCCGCGAAGCGGAAAAAGTCTCCCGCACGAGTTGGCGAAACGTTGGCGAAGCTTAAGGCGTTCTCGTCGTAGTCCGCCGTCGGTCTAAGTGCTTCGCAGTTCCCGTCCCGTTCAAAAAACTGGGCCACTCCAGTTGGGGCGGGGGCGACGCTACACGAGACGATGCCTCTCGCCAGGCTGCGTGGCTGCCCTTGCGGCGGCGGCGACTGGCCTCGGCGGTGTTTGGGCTTTCGACACGGTCGTTTATCACGCAACTGCTCGGACGACGCACGCGCGCAGCGGAATGCCGCTTGCCAGCCTTGTGAAGATGTGACCCTGTACAGGGTTGCGGGCGCACTTGGTAGGGCGTCGTACTCGGTTCGCGATGGGTTTACGAACGTGTCCCGTCACTTCCACGTCACACCGGTTGTGCGCCGCACGCGTGCAGCGGGGAAGCCGATTGCCAGCCTTGTGAAGAAGTGGCCCTTGTAACGCGGAGAAATAAGACAAAGAGACAACGCCTTTGCTGCAGGCCGGCTGTTCTTTATCTGCTTCCTCCTCGTCGTCTTCCGTCTCTCCCAGGTATGCGCCGAGCACGATCGCCGCTTTGTCATCATTACACTCGGCCACGCTGCAGCTGGTCTACTCCTGTAAGAAAAACACAAACCAATGTCACGTTTGCCGCCGTATGCAGTTCTTCATCCGCGACACATGCACCGCAAAGTTATTCCGTTTTCTCTTGTCTCTGCGCGTATCAGAAGCTGTGGATCGTACTCGCCAAGTGTTATCTCCCAAGCGCTCAGAAATAATGTAAGGGCCGTCGTACTTTGGGTGCAGTTTGTTTGAAGACGATGGCGCACCTCGCTGTAGCCACACCTCATCACCTACACTGTATTTCGGCGCGGGACGGTGGCGTCGGTCGTAGTATCGCTTTTGTGCCTGTTGAGCATGCACAATCCTCCTACGCGCCTCCACACGGATATCGCGACAAAGTCTCTGGCGTGCAGCGGAACGCCCTACTTTAACGGGAGTGTCCAAACCGAACGTAGCATTCAGTTGCGGGAGCTGACCATAGACAATCTCGTAGGGGCAAATTCCTGTGGAGCTGTGTGCCGCCGTGTTCACTGCGTACGCAGCTGCTTGGAGATGATCATCCCAGTCGGCCTCACCTCGTTTGTGATTCTTACAGTACGGTGCGAGTCTAGCCTGGATAGTCTGGTTCGACCTTTCGGTCAGTCCGTTCGCCTGCGGATGGTATGCCGACGCGAAGTGATGGTCCACTCCAGCTTGTTGTAGGTAAGTGCGGAGCTCGCGACTGCGAAAGGTGGTCGACCGGTCGGAGATCAACTTGTTAGGAAGACCGTGTCGCCATTCGAAGCGATCTTTCAGGAATCGGATGACATGGCTAGCAGCAAGCGAAGGCACGGCCGCGACCTCTACGAACTTGGACAAGTAGTCCACAGCGAGTATAATGTAACGATTGCCCGCTGTCGTCATTGGAAGAGGCCCGATGTGATCTATGCCCAACGTGTGGAAAATTGTCTCTGGAGGCTTGATCGGCGTAAGAAGTCCATGTCGAGCTCCAGGACGTCGTTTGTGTTGCTGACAAATCTCGCAACTGGCAACGTATGAACGCACGCTTTTATCCATTTTCGGCCACCAAAAACGTTCTTGTGCCTTGCGTAAGGTGGCTCTGTAGCCAACATGGCCTCCCTCGGGAGTGTCATGGATGGCGCGTAGTACGCTCGATCTTAAGGTGTCAGGAATGACCAGGAGATGACACTCGGTGCTTTTATCGGCCCAGTGACGCCGATACAGCGTTCCATTACGTAAGACAAACTTGGCATTGCGTCCCGCATCGCCAATGGAGTCTATAACGGATGCGAGTCTTCCATCGGCTTGCTGAGCCTTGGTCACGTCCTGTTGAGAAAACAGGATCCAGGTTTCTCGATTTCGTGTGGAGAACTCCTCGATCGGATTTCGCGATAAAGCGTCCGCAAGCTGATTTTGTGCTCCAGCACGGTGACGGATGTCGTACGTATAGTCTTGGAGCCGAACAATCCATCGGGCAAACTTGTGCTTGAGGTGCTGCTTCTGGAACATCCACGCAATCGCGGAGTTGTCTGTTACTACCGTGAAGTGTCGGCCAAACAAGTAGTGGCGGAACTTTTCATCCACACTCCATACTACAGCCAAACACTCCAGTTCATTCGAATGATAATGCCGTTCTGCGTCCGATAGTTTACGACTGGCGTAGCAGATGACGTGCCCACGCCCACTCGAGTCACGTTGAAGTAAAACCGCCCCCAGGCCAATCTGACTCGCATCAGTATGGACTTCTGTCATCCAATCTTCATTAAAGTGGCAGAGCACCGGGCTATGTGTAAGCTGGTGTTTGAGGGTTTGGAAGGCGTTATCCTGCAAAGGACCCCACTGAAATTGGGCGTTTTTCTTCAGTAAGTCCGTGAGTGGAGCAGCAGTTGACGCAAAGCTCGGTACAAACTTGCGCAAGTATGACGCCATTCCTAGGAATACCTGGAGCTGTTTTATAGATGTTGGTGCAGGGTATTTGGCAACGGCGTCTATGCGTTCAGGCAAGGGTCGTACGCCATTATGAGATATCTGATAACCAAGATAAGATATTGTCGTCAACCCAAACTGGCACTTCTCGCGGTTAAGTCGAAAGCCGGTGTTGTATAGCCTCTGCAGAACCGTGTCGAGATTTTGTAGATGTTGTTTTTCTGTTTCCCCGATGACTAGAACGTCATCGAGGTACACGACGCAGGCACGGTCTATCAGTGTGCCTAACACTGTGTTCATGGCACGCTGAAAGGTGCTTGGAGCAGTTCGCAGACCGAACGGCATCCGATTAAACTCGTACAAGCCAGATGGTGTTCGGAAGGCCGTCTTAAACTTATCTTCTTCAGCCACGTTGATCTGCCAATACCCTGCTTTTAAATCTAGCGACGAAAAGAACCTCGCTTTTCGTACGGCGTCAATAGCGTCGTCAATGCGTGGCAGCGGGTACGAGTCTGGTATGGTGTGCTTGTTCAGCTCTCGGTAGTCAACACAGAATCGGAGATTGCCGTCCTTTTTACGGACTAGGACAACAGGTGCTGCCCACGGGCTAGAAGATGGCCTGATTATGCTTGCGGCAAGCATTTCTTGCACCTGCTGGTCAATTAATATCCGCTCTCGTTCGGCATATCTACGTAACGGTATGGACACCGGCGGATGATTGTCGGTAGTAATATGGTGCACTAGCACGCTAGTTCCGGGAAGCTGAGTAGTAGTATCAGCGAAGAGCGATGCGTGCCTCTCGAGTATTGCGGGAAGTGTAAGTGGCGTCGTCAGCTCACCTTGGGATTGCGCCGGAGGCACACTTGGAGCCACAGGATGGAGGTTGACGGTACTTCCTTCCACCGTGAGGCGCACTTCCCCGGAGAGCAGGTAGTCGGCCCCTAAAACCATGTCTGTGGGCAGGTCGTCGAAGACGGGCACCGAGGACAAAAACTTGCTGCCGGCCTCGGTGTTGAGTTGCAGGTTTAGGGCACCGACCGGTAGTACGTCGCCCCCGAGACCCCGCAGTGGTGGCTCAGTCCAAGGCTGGAGAGGTTCGGAGGCGTGGCGGCGAAGCAACGCCGTACGTTGAGCTCCGGTATCAACGAGAGCTGTCAGTTCTCCGATGCCGTCGACGCGGACCTTGAGGGTTGGAAGTGGGCGTGATTGATATTGCATCGCTTGAGGTTGGCTTTGTGGGCAGCTTTTATACCCATGCCCGATGCGGCCACACGTATAGCATCCGCGTCTCGGTGAAGCTGGCTCCTTTGGGCCAACTGCAGCCGCCCGGCGATGAGACGTGTCCTGCAACTCCATTGCCTGGCGTACGAAAGTGGAGATGTGGACTGGGTGGTTGTAGGCGGACAAGACGGCTGCGTGCGTCGAGTCATGGATCCCGTCGATGATGTACTGCCTGGCTGCGGAGGAGGTCCACTGTATATCGCAAGCTTGTAAAAGGTCCAGCTTGTCGTAGATGTAAGTCGCGACGTCCTCGGTTGCACCTTGCCGGCGTGACCGCATGGTCATGAAACGGTCGTCGTAAGCGCTCGGAAGCGGCGCAAACGCGGACATCAGGGCCGCGCTCCATGTTTGCCATGTAGCGTATGTACTGCCTTGGAAACGATGCCACGCTTGGGCAGATCCTCGCAAACGTCCTTCAGCGACCGACTTCTTAATCGTGTCGCTCCACGAGTATTTAAGGGCAACCGAGTTTATCACGCTTACCCAGTTGGTAGGGTCATCCTTGAATCCATGAAAATATGGAATTTCGTTCTCGTTGAACGATCCAAAAGAGGCGCAGCCAAACCCGGATGTCTTGAGCTCTTGGGCGAACAGAGAGAAGCCTCGAGAAATGGCCTCGCTGCAGTCATGATGCGGTGCCGCCGTGGAGGCTTGGACGCCGTCCGTGATCGGTGGGGAGTTCGAGAGCACTCGTCCACTTCGAAGTGTAGTGGACGCAGGGATATCGGGGTCAGTAGTTCGCGACTGCGCCATTGTAACGCGGAGAAATAAGACAAAGAGACAACGCCTTTGCTGCAGGCCGGCTGTTCTTTATCTGCTTCCTCCTCGTCGTCTTCCGTCTCTCCCAGGTATGCGCCGAGCACGATCGCCGCTTTGTCATCATTACACCCTGTACAGGGTTGCGGGCGCACTTGGTAGGGCGAGCGCACGCGGTCGTGCAGGAAGTTGATGGAAGCGAATGTATCCGCTGTCGACCTC
>NW_027464746.1:320000-322500 GCF_043290135.1 Rhipicephalus microplus | reverse complement strand
TTGAAGCCAAGCTCCCAAAGGAGAACAGGATCCATAAGAAAATAATTGGACTCGAGGATGAAATTGACGAGGTCAATCTCCCAGCCCGAATCGTCAGGCAAAACCGTTTGGTGTGCTCGCCAGAAGACATAACAATAAAGAAGACATGGCCGGGCAAGAGAGGCAAGACAGTGATTCTTGCCCTAAATCGAAGTGCAAACAAAGCAATCGGAAGCCGAACTGCACTGAACATCGGCTGGTCACGATGCCCGATCTTTGACGACATCTTTTGGCCAAGATGCACAAGATGCGCCATGCACGGCCACATTGCTCCCGATTGCGATGGCCCCCAGCGCTGCATTAACTGTGGCCAACGAGGTCACTACCAAAGAGAATGTGAAGCAGAATCGCACTGCAACATCTGCGAGACTGAGGGTCGCACCGAGACAGATCATTCTATGATGTCCAGGGAATGCCCGGTATACATAACAAAGGTACAGGCCGAGAAAGGCAAAATTCTAGCTAGACTAAACTAAGAGTACCCAACACACAGGCACAATGGCGAATAGCACTGAAATACAAATAATACAGGTAAATTTAGGCAGGGCATTTAAGGCAAATCAGTCACTAAACAATTTTCAACAAGAAGAAGAATTCGACATATCTGTACTCCAAGAACCATATTCGCTCAACAACAAAATCATAGGGTTTCCGCTAAAGCATAAAGTTATAGCCAACAACAAAGACCCGAAGACAGCCATCATAATACACAAAGAAAATATAACCGCTTTCCCAATTATTATAGAACAAAAACTAATAGCAGTCAAGATAAATAAAGGTGAAAGAGAATTGGTAATTATCAACTGCTACTGTCCTCCGAATGAAAACGTCGAGCTGGCAATGTCAGCAATAGGAAACATTTTACAGAAATTTATAGACATTAACACGATAATAATGGGTGACTTCAACTCAAAACATCAAATTTGGGGAAGCACGGAGACGGATGAGAAAGGTGAAAAAGTATTAGAATTCACAGTATTACACAACCTGACATTATTAAATGCCAAAGAATCACCTCCGACATTTAAAACAAGTAGGGCGAGGGGTTGGATTGACCTCACCATATGTGACGCAAACCTAAACCAGGATATTAAAAGCTGGGAAGTACTTAAAACCTATAATCACAGCGATCACAGATACATTAAAGTTGTTATTAAAAATGAAGAACTTCCAGAGGAATATGGCCTAACGTTAAAAGGGCAAACAAAAGTCATGGAAAAGTTGCAAATTGATCCCTGGTTTGAGGAAGTCCAGGGGAAAATAAACACGAAGGAAAGTATTGAAGAAATAGTGAATACGCTACACGAGAAAATCGAGAAACTTAAGAAGGAATTCAGTAAAAAGAAAAAACCTTCTAAACAAAAACCGAATACTTGGTGGTCAAGAGACCTAGAAATTGAAAGGAAGAGAGTCAGAGCACTACGAAGGAGGTATCAAAAGGCGAAAGGGGATATCAGAGAACAATACAAAAAGGAATACTATAAAGAACATGACACGTATAACAACATGATAGAACAGGCTAAAAACAACAGTTGGAAAACTCTATGTACTAAGGCTACGAAAAATCCATTCATCCTACCGTATAAAATTGCACGAAATAAGATGAAAACCAAGGTTATGTTTAGAAGCATCACAAAAGAAAATGGAGAAGTCACAAAGACTCTTCAGGAAACAATAGAACACATTCTAGGAAATTTATACCCTAACTGCATGGAAAATGACGAGCCAGGACACAGTCAAATACAATCAAGCAACGACACAATAAACAATAACAAACAGGGAGGAAATTGGACATCGGGAGCAGAAATGAGAGAAAGAAATTTACCCAGTGATGACCTCCCATTTACAGAGATTGAAGTAACGCAGATAGTAAAAAATCTGAGGAAAGATGTAACCCCCGGACCAGACAACCTAAAAACTAACCTCATACAAGTGATGTATGAAAGGCATAAGACTTTCTTTGTCAATCTTTTTAATGCATGCTTAAAGCACGGACATTTTCCTCAAAGATGGAAAGAATCTAAAATTATATTGATTCCAAAAGGGAACGGAGAGGACAAATCCGAGGAAAACAAATATCGCCCAATAGCTATTAACTCGATTTTGGGAAAAATATTAGAAAAGCTCATAAAAGATAGAATCTATTATTTCTTGTTTAAAAATCACCATTTTAACAAAAAACAATTTGGATTTACCCATGGGACATCAACAACCACGGCATTGGAAGAAATAATCAAACGAATAAACCAAGCGAAAATTGATAAGCTAAACAGCATGCTAATAGCACTAGATATTAAAAACGCATTCAATTCTATAAAACCCGAAGTAGTTATTCAGAAATTAGAAGAATATAAGTGTCCCAACAACCTAATAAAACTGGCGGACAATATTCTACGGAACAGGAAAATAATCTATGAAACAGATGGAGTAAAAATTAAGAAAACACTAACTTCAGGTTCCC